>NW_027047711.1:0-13230 GCF_025399875.1 Dalotia coriaria
TGCTTATTTTTTAACCCCAAAAAGCCCCTTTTGAGTTTTTAAACTGCGTTTTTTAAAGCGTAAAAAAAGCATAAAACGACGAATTTTTTATTATTCGTTTTTTTTTAATATTGTTTTTATTTGAACGATTTCCCAAAGATCTAACATGCTTAAAAAATGCTTATTTTAGCAAAACAGCACGTTTTGAGTTTTATTCTGCGTTTTTTAAAGCGTAAAACAGCATAAAACGACCTAATTTTTTTTTATTCGTTTTTTTTTTAATATTGCGTCTATTTTGAACGATTTCAACGATCTAAAATGCTTGAAAATGCTTATTTTAGCAAAAAAAGGGGCCCTTTTTAGCTTTTTAAACTGCGTTTTAACGGGGTAAAACAACATAAAAAAAAGAATTTTTTTTTTATTCGTTTTTTTAAAAATTGTTTTTATTTGAACGATTTCCAAGTCTAAAAATGCGAAAAAGCATATTTTAAAACAAAACAAAGTTTGAGCTTTAATCTGCGTTTTAACGCGTAAAAAAAAAACGACGAATTTTTTTTTATTCGTTTTTATTAATATTGCGTCTATTTGAACGGTTTCAACGATCTAAAAAAGCTTAAAAATG
The DNA here is from genome assembly GCF_025399875.1 of Dalotia coriaria. NCBI lineage: Eukaryota > Metazoa > Arthropoda > Insecta > Coleoptera > Staphylinidae > Dalotia > Dalotia coriaria. The sequence goes on from NW_027047711.1 coordinate 602, forward strand.
TTATTTTAAAACAAAACAGCACGTTTTGAGCTTTAATCTGCGTTTTAACCCGTAAAACGGGATAAAAACGCGAATTTTTTTTTTATTCCCTTTTTATTAATATTGCTTCTATTTTTAACGATTTCAACGATCTAAAATGCTTGAAAATGCTTATTTTCAGCAAAACAGAAGTTTTGAGCTTTTTAAACTGCGTTTTAACGCGTAAAACAGCATAAAAAAAAGACGAAAAATTTTTTTTATTCGTTTTTTTTTAATATTGGGTCTATTTGAACGATTTCAACGATCTTTAAAAAGCTTGAAAAAAGCTTATTTTAGCAAAAACACGTTTTTTAGGGTTTTTTTCTGGGGTTTTTTAAAGCGTAAAACAGCATAAAACGACGAAATTTTTTTTATTCGTTTTTATTTTTTTTTGCGTCTATTTGAAAAGATTTCAACGATCTAAAAATGCTTGAAAATGCTTTTTTAGCAAAACGCCCTTTTTAGCTTTTTAAACTGCGTTTTTTAAAGCGTAAAACAGCATAAAAAAGACGAAATTTTTATTATTTCGTTTTTATTAATATTGCGTCCATTTGAACGGTTTCAAATCACAAAATGCTTGAAAATGCTTTTTTTTTTAGCAAAAAGCACGTTTTTTTTAGCTTTTAAACTGCGTTTTAACGGAAAAAAGCATAAAAAAGACGGGTTTTTTTTCGTTTTTATTAAAATTTTCCCATTTGAAACATTTCCCAAAGATCCCAAAAAGCTTGAAAATGTTTTTTTTTAGCAAAACAGCACGTTTTGGTTTTAATCTGCGTTTTTAACCCTAAAAAAAACATAAAAACGACGAATTTTTTATTATTCGTTTTTTTTTTATTGCTTCTATTTGGGAAAGATTTCAATGATCAAAATGCTTGAAAAAAAAGCTTATTTTTTGCAAAACAGCACGTTTTGGGGCTTTTAATCTGGGGTTTTATCGCGTAAAACAGCATAAAAAAGACGAAAATTTTTTTTTTGGTTTTTTTTAATAAAATTTTGGGCTATTTGAACGGGTTTCAACGATCTAAAATGCTTGAAAATGCTTTAAGCAAAAAAAACACGTTTTGAGGTTTTTTTCTGCGTTTTTTAAAGCGTAAAACGGGATAAAAACGACGAAATTTTTTTATTCGTTTTTTTTTTTTTATTGCGTCTATTTGAACGATTTCAACGGGTCTAAAATGCTTGAAAATCTTATTTTAGCAAAACAGCGTTTTGAGCTTTTAACGTTTTTTAAAGCGTAAAAAGCAAAAAACGGGCGAATTTTTTTTATTGTTTTTAATTTATTGCTTCTATTTGAACGATTTCAACGATCTAAAATGTTTGAAAATGTTTTTTTTAGCAAAAAGAAGTTTTGGTTTTTAAACTGCGTTTTAACGCGTAAAAAAGCATAAAAACCCACGAAATTTTTATTATTCGTTTTTTAAAAATTGCGTCTATTTTTAACGATTTCAACGATCTAAAATGCTTGAAAAAAGCTTATTTTAGCAAAACAGCCAAATTTTGGGTTTTTTTCTGCGTTTTAACGCGTAAAAAAAACATAAAAAGGAAAAAATTTTTATTATTTGTTTTTTTTTTTTTTGCGTCCCATTTGAACGGAAATTTAACGATTAAAAAAGCTTGAAAATGCTTATTTTAGCAAAACAACAAGTTTTGGGGCTATAATCTGCGTTTTTTAAAGCGTAAAAAAGCAAAAACGGGCAATTTTTTATTCGTTTTTATTAATATTCCCTTTTATTTGAAACGATTTCAACGATCTAAAAAAGTTTGAAAATGCTTTATTTTTAAACAAAACAGCACGTTTTTAGGTTTTTAATCTGCGTTGTAACGCGTAAAACAAAACATAAAACGACGAATTTTTTTTTATTCGTTTTTTTTTAATATTGCTTCTATTTTTAACGATTTCCCAAAGATCTAAAATGTTAAAAATGCTTATTTTAAGGCCCGGGCCCTTTTTAAAACAATCTGCGTTTTTAACTTTTAAAAAAGCATAAAACGACGAATTTTTATTATTCATTTTTATTAATATTGGGGTCTATTTGAAAAGATTTAACGATCTAAAAAAGCTTGAAAAAGCTTATTTTAAAAAAAGCACGTTTTTAGTTTATTCTGGGGTTTTTAAAGCGTAAAACAACATAAAAAAGACGAAATTTTTTTTATTCCGTTTTATTTTTATTGGGCTATTTGGGGAAAGATTTCAACGATCTAAAAAGCTTGAAAATGCTTGTTTTAGCAAAAAAGCACGTTTTGAGCAATCTGCGTTTTAACGCGTAAACAACATAAAACGACGAAATATTTATTATTCGTTTTTAATTTAAAATTGCCTTTGGGGAAAGATTTTTAACGATCTAAAAAAGCTTGAAAATGCTTATTTTAGCAAAAAAAGCAAATTTTGGGGATTCTGCGTTTTAACGCGTAAAAACAGCATAAAAAAAGACGAAATTTTTTTTATTTTTTTTTTATTTTTTTTTGCGTTTTTTGAAAAGATTTCAACGGGTTTTAAAATGCTTGAAAAAAGCTTATTTTTTGCAAAACAGCACGTTTTACTTTTAATCTGCGTTTTAACGCGTAAAAAAGCATAAAAAAGACAATTTTTATTATTCGTTTTTATTAATATTGCGTCTATTTGAACGGTTTCAGCGATCCGTCTTGAAAATGCTTATTTTAGCAAAACAGCACGTTGCAGGCTTTATTCTGCGTTTAACGCGTAAAACAGCATAAAACGACGAAATTTTTTATTATTCGTTTTTTTATTTTTTGGTCTGTTGAACGATTTCAACGATCCTAAATGCTTGAAAATGCTTATTTAGCTAAAACAGCACGTTTTGAGCTTTTAATCTGCGTTTTAACGCGTAAACAACATAAAACGACGAATTTTTTTATTATTCGTTTTTATTAATATTACGCGTCACCTTTGAACGATTTCAACGATCGAAAATGCTTGAAAATGCTTATTTTAGCAAAACAGCGCAGGCTTTGTCACCGTTTTAACGCGTAAAACAGCATAAAACGACGAATTTTTTATTATTCGTTTTTATTAATATTGCTTCTATTTGAACGATTTCCAACGATCCTAACGTAGCGGTAGCATTTTAGCAAAACTTAGCACGTTTTTGAGCTTTGATACCGCGCGTTTTAACGCGTAAAACAGCATAAAAACGACCTAATTTTATTATTCGTTTTATTAATATTGCGTCTATTTGAACGATTTCCAGCGATCTAAAAAATGCTTGAAAATGCTTTTAGCAAAACAGCACGTTTTGAGCACAATCTGCGTTTTTAACGCGTAAAACAGCATAAAACGACGAATTTTTATTATTCGTTTTATTAATATTGCTTCTATTTGAACGATTTCCAGCGATCTAAAATGCTTGTCATATTTTAGCAAAACAGCACGTTTGAGCTTTTAATCCTGCGTTTTAACGCGTAAAACAACATAAAACGACGAATTTTTATTATTCGTTTTTTTTATTATGTGCGTCTATTTAGACGATTTTCAACGATCAAAATGCTTAAAATGCTTATTTTAGCAAAACAGCACGTTTTGAGCTTTAATCGTTTTAGCCGTAAAACAGCATAAAACGACAATTTTTATTATTCGTTTTTTTTATTAATATTCTTCTATTTGAACGATTTCAACGATCTAAAATGCTTGAAAATGCTTATTTTGCCTTAAAACAGCGCATTTTGAGCTTTAATCTGCGTTTTAACGCGTAAAACGCAAAACGACGAAATTTTTGTTATTCGTTTTTTTATTAATATTGCGTCTGTTTGAGACGATTTCAGCGATCTAAAATGCTTGAAAATGCTTATTTTAGCAAAACAGCACGTTTTGAGCTTTTAATCTGCGTTTTAACGCGTAAAACAGCATAAAACGACGAAATTTTTATTATTCGTTTTTATTAATATTGCGTCTATTTGAACGATTTCAACGATCTAAAATGCTTGAAAATGCTTATTTTAGCAAAACAGCACGTTTTGAGCTTTATTCTGCGTTTTAACGCGTAAAACAGCTATAAAACGACGAAATTTTTATTATTCGTTTTTATTATATTGCGTCTATTTGAACGATTTCAACGATCTAAAATGCTTGAAAATGCTTATTTTTAGCAAAACAGCACGTTTTGAGCTTTAATCTGCGTTTTAACGCGTAAAACAGCATAAAACGACGAATTTTATTATTCGTTTTTATTAATATTGCGTCCATTTGAACGATTTCAACGATCTAAAATGCTTGAAAATGCTTATTTTCAGCAAAACAGCACGTTTTGAGCTTTAATCTGCGTTTTAACGCGTAAAACAGCTAAAAACGACGATTTTATTATTCGTTTTTATTAATATTGCGTCTATTTGAACGATTTCAACGATCTAAAATGCTTGAAAATGCTTATTTTAGCAAAACAGCACGTTTTGAGCTTTAATCTGCGTTTTAACGCGTAAAACAGCATAAAACGACGAAATTTTTATTATTCGTTTTTATTATATTGCGTCTATTTGAACGATTTCAACGATCAAATGCTTGAAAATGCTTATTTTAGCAAAACAGCACGTTTGAGCTTTAATCTGCGTTTTAACGCGTAAAAAATAATAAACGATTTTATTATTCGTTTTTTATTAATTTGCTTCTATTTAACATTTCAGCGATCCAAAATGCTTGAAAATGATTTTTAAACAGCACGTTTGAGCTTTTAATCTGCGTTTTAACGGTAAAACAGCATAAAACGACAGAATTTTTATTATTCGTTTTTATTAATATTGCTTCTATTTGAACGTTTCAACGATCTAAAATGCTTGAAAATGCTTATTTTAGCAAAACAGCTTTTGGAGCTTTATTCTGCGTTTACAACGCTAAAACAGCATAAAACGACGAAATTTTTATAATTATCGTTTTATTTATCTGCGTCTTTTGAACGATTTAACGAACAATTTGAAAATGCTTATTTAAGCAAAACAGCACTTTTAAGCTTTAATCTGCGTTTTAACGCGTAAACAGATAAAACGATTAATTTTTATTATTCGTTATTATTAATATTCTTTTTTGAAGATTTCAACTTTAAATGCTTAAACGCTTATTTAGCAAAACAGCACGTTTTGAGCTTTAATCTCGTTTTTAACGCGTAAAACAGCATAAAAAGAAATTATATTATTCGTTTTATTTATTTGCTACTAGTTTGAACGTTTCAACGATCAAAATGCTGAAAATGCTTATTTTAGCAAAACAGACGTTTTGAGCTTTTAATCTGCGTTTTGACGCGTAAAACAGCATAAAAACGCGAAATTTTTATTATTCGTTTTTAAATATTGTTTTTTGAAATTTTCAACGATCTAAAAGCTTGAAAATGCTTATTTTAGCAAAACAGCCGTTTTGAGCTTTATTCTGCGTTTTTAACTTGCGTAAAAAGCTAAAGAGAAATTTTTTTATTACGTTTTTTTTTATTACTTCATTTGAACGATTTCAACGATCAAAATGCTTGAAAATGCTATTTTATAAAACGCCGTTTTGAGCTTTAATTGCGTTTTAAGCTTAAAACAGCATAAAACGACGAATTTTTAATTCGTTTTATTTAATTGCTTCTATGAACGATTTCAACGATCAAAATGCTTGAAAATGCTTATTTTATTAAAGCCGTTTGAGCTTTAATCGCGTTTTACGCGTAAAAGCTTAAAACGCTTAATTTTTATTAATCGTTTTTATTAATTTGCTCTTTGAACGTTCAACGATCAAAATGCTTGAAAATCTTATTTTAGAAAACAGCCGTTTTGAGCTTTAATCGTTTAACGCGTAAAACAGCATAAAAACGTTTTATTAATATTGCTTCTATTTGAACGATTTCAACGATCACAAAATGCTTGAAAATGCTTATTTTAGCAAAACAGCGTTTTGAGCTTTACTCTGCGTTTTAACGCGTAAACAGAATAAAACGGCAAATTTTTATTATTCGTTTTATTTTTATTGCGTCGGCCCAGACGATTTCAGCGATGCAAAATGCTTGAAAATGCTTATTTTGCAGCAAAACAGCACGTTTTGAGCTTTAATCTGCGTTTTAACGCGTAAAACAGCATAAAACGACGAATTTTTATTATTCGCTTTTTATTATGTACTTCTATTTGAACGATTTCAACGCGATCTAAAAATGCTTGAAAATGCTTGTTTGCAGCAAAACAGCGCGTTTTGTGAGCTTTAATATGCGTTTTAACGCGTAAAACAGCATAAAACGACGAAATTTGTATTATTCGTTTTTTAGTAATATTGCGTCTATTTGAACGATTTCAACGATCTAAAATGGCGAAAATGATTATTTAGCAAAACAGCACGTTTTTGAGCTTTAATCTGCGTTTTTAACGCGTAAAACAGCATAAAACGACGAAATTTTTATTATTCGTTTTTTATTAATATTTGCGTCTATTTGAAGACGATTTCAACGTTGATCACAAAATGCTTGAAAATGCTTATTTTTAGCAAAACAGCACGTTTTTTGAGCTTTAATCTGCGTTTTGGCATGACGGCAATGGGCGGGCGCTTTGTGGCATACGGCAAAAGTACGGGCGTTTAAACGTTAGCGATAAGCGACGGCGGCGCGTCGTTTTGGCGGGCGACGCGAACGTTGATATTGCGTCATTTGAACGATTTCAACGATCTACAAAATTAGCGAAAATGCTTATTTTAGCAAAACAGCACGTTTTGCAGGCTTTGGTATTCTGCGTTTTAACGCGTAAAACAGCATAAAACGACAAAATTTTTTATTATTCGTTTTATATTTTATTGCGTCTATTTGAACAATTTCAACGATCTAAATGCTTGAAAATACTTATTTTAGCAAAACAGCACGTTTGAGCTTTAATCTGCGTTTTAACGCGTAAAACAGCATAAAACGGTAATTTTTATTATTCGTTTTTTTTTTTATTAATGTTAACTTCCTATTTGAGGGCGATTTTAACGATCCCTAAAATGCTTGAAAATGCTTATTTTAGCAAAACAACGTTTTGAGCTTTAATCCTGCGTTTAACGCGACAAGCATAAAACGACAAAATTTTATTATTCGTTTTTTTACTATTAATATTGCGCGTCTATTTGAGCAGTTTCAACGATCTAAAATGCTTGAAAATGCTTATTTTAGCAAAACAGCACGTTTTGAGCTTTAATCTGCGTTTTTAACGCGTAAAAACAGCATAAAACGACTGAATTTTTATTATTCGTTTTTTTTTTATTAATATTGCTTCGATTTGAACGATTTCAACGATCTAAAATGCTTGAAAATGCTTATTTTAGCAAAACAGCACGTTTTGAGCTTTAATCTGCGTTTTAACGCGTAAAACAACATAAAACGACAATTTTTATTATTCGATTTTATTAATATTGCTTCTATTTGAACGATTTCAACGATCTAAAATGCTTGAAAATGCTTATTTTAGCGAAGCAAGCACGTTTTGAGCTTTTAATCTGCGTTTTAACGCGTAAAACAGCATAAAACGACGAATTTTATTATTCGTTTTTATTAATATTGCTTCTATTTGAACGATTTTCAACGATCTAAAATGCTTGAAAATACTTATTTTAGCAAAACAGCACGTTTTGAGCTTTTAATCTGCGTTTAACGCGTAAAAACAGCATAAAACGACGAAATTTTATTATTCGTTTTTTATTAATATGCGTCTATTTGAACGATTTCAACGATCTAAAATGCTTAGAAAATACTTATTTACAGCAAAACAGCACGTTTTGAGCTTTATTCTGCGTTTTAACGCGTAAAACAACTTATGAAACGACGAAATTTTTTATTATTCGTTTTTTTTTATTTTTATTGCGTCTATTTCGCAAACGATTTCACCAGCGATGAAATGCTTGAAAATGCTTATTTTAGCAAAACAGCACGTTTTGAGCTTTAATCACGTTTTAACGCGTAAAACAACGCATAAAAACGACGGTACATTATTCGTTTTTTATTAATATTGCTTCTATTTGAACGATTTCAACGATCTAAAATGCTTGAAAATACTTATTTTAGCAAAACAGCACGTTTTGAAGGCACAATCTGCGTTTTAACGCGTAAAACAACATAAAACGACGAATTTTTTATTATTCGTTTTTGTTATGTGCTTCTATTTGAAGACGATTTCAACGATCTAAAATGCTTGAAAATGCTTATTTTAATAAAACAGCACGTTTTGAGCTTTTAATCTGCGTTTTAACGCGTAAACAGCATAAAAAACGACGAAATTTTTTATTATTCGTTTTTATTCATATTGCGTCTATTTGAACGATTTCAACGATCTAAAATGCTTGAAAATACTTATTTTAGCAAAACAGCACGTTTGAGCTTTTATTCTGCGTTTTAACGCGTAAAACAGCTTATAAAAACGACGAAATTTTATTATTCGTTTTTTATTTTTGTGCGTCTATTTGAACGATTTCCAGCGATCTAAAATACTTGAAAATGCTTATTTTAGCAAAACAGCACGTTTTGAGCTTTAATCATGTTTAACGCGTAAAACAGCATAAAACGACGAATTTTTATTATTCGCTTTTATTAATAATGCTTCTATTTGAACGATTTCAACGATCTAAAATGCTTGAAAATGCTTATTTAGCAAAACAGCACGTTTTGAGCTTTAATCTGCGTTTAACGCGTAAAACAGCATAAAACGACAGGGAATTTTTATTATTCTTTTTTATTAATATTGCGTCTATTTGAACGATTTCAACGATCTAAAATGCTTGAAAATGCTTATTTTAGCAAAACAGCATTTGGGCTTTTATTCTGCGTTTTTAACGCGTAAAAACAGCTTTATAAAACGACGAAATTTTTATTATTCGTTTTTTATTTTTATTGCGTCTATTTGAACGGTTCAACCACATCTAAAATGCTTGAAAAATGCTTATTTAGCAAAACAGCACGTTTTGAGCTTTAATCTGCGTTTTAACGCGTAAAACAGCATAAAACGACGAAATTTTTATTCGTTTTATTAATATTGCGTCCATTTGAACGATTTCAACGATCTAAAATGCTTGAAAAATGCTTATTTTAGCAAACAGCACGTTTTGAGCTTTAATCTGCGTTTTAACGCGTAAAACAACATAAAACGACGAATTTTTTATTATTCGTTTTTTATTAATAATGCTTCTATTTGAAGACGATTTCAACGATCTAAAATGCTTGAAAATGCTTATTTTTAGCAAAACAGCACGTTTTGAGAGCTTTAATCTGCGTTTTAACGTAAAGAGCAGCATAAAACGACGAAAGATTTTTTATTGTATTCGTTTTTTTATTAATATTGCTTCTATTTGAACGATTTCAACGATCTAAAATGCTTGAAAATCATATTTTTAGCAAAACAGCACGTTTTGAGCTTTTAATCGTTTTAAGCATGAAACAACATAAAACGACGAATTTTTATTATTCGTTTTTATAATATTGCTTCTATTTGAACGATTTCAACGATCTAAATGTTGAAAATACTTATTTTAGCAAAACAGCACGTTTTGAAGGCTTTAATCACCGCGTTTTTAATGCGTAAAACAGCATAAAACGACGGAAATTTTATTATTCGTTTTTTTATTAATATTGCGTCTATTTGAACGATTTCAGCGATCTACAAAATGCTTGAAAATGCTTATTTTAGCAAAACAGCACGTTTTGAGCTTTATTCTGCGTTTTAACGCGTAAAACAGTATAAAACGACGAAATTTTATTATTCGTTTTTTATTTTATTGCGTCTGTTGAACGATTTCTATTGATCTAAAATGCTTGAAAATGCTTATTTGCAGCAAAACAGCGCGTTTTGAGCTTTTATTCTGCGTTTTAACGCGTAAAACAGCATAAAAACGACGAAATTTTTTATTATTCGTTTTTTATTTTTTATTGCGTCTATTTGAACGATTTCAACGATCACAAAATGCTTAGAAAATGCTTATTTTATAAAACAGCACGTTTTTGCTTTAATCACCTGCGTTTTTTAACGCGTAAACAGCATAAAACGACAGATTTTTTATTATTCGTTTTTTATTAATATTGCTTCATTTGAACGGATTTCAACGATCTAAAATGCTTGAAAGTACTTATTTTAGCAAAACAGCACGTTTGAGCTTTAATCTGCGTATTAACGCGTAAAACGGCATAAAACGACGAATTTTTATTATTCGCTTTTTTATTAATATTTAGCTCTATTTGAACGATTTCAGCGATCTAAAATGCTTGAAAATGCTTTTTTAGCAAAACAGCACGTTTTTTTAAGGGTTTAATCTGCGTTTTAACGCGTAAAAAAACATAAAAACGACAATTTTTTTTTTTTCGTTTTTTTTTAATATTGCGTCTATTTGAACATTTCCAAAGGATCTAAAATGCTTGAAAATGCTTTGAAAACAGCCGTTTTTTAGGGAATCTGCGTTTTTAAAGCGTAAAACCATAAAACGACGAAATTTTTTTTTATTCGTTTTTTTTTTTATTTTGGGCCCATTTGAACGATTTCAACGATCTAAAATGTTTGAAAATGCTTATTTTAGCAAAACAGCACGTTTTGAGCTTTTTAAACTGCGTTTTTTAAAGCGTAAAACAGGCCCCAAAAAAGACGAATTTTTTTATTCGTTTTTTTTTAATATTGCGTCTTTTGAACGATTTCAACGATCTAAAATCTTGAAAATCTTTTTAAACAAAACAGCACGTTTTTAGCTTTTTAAAACCTTTTTTTAACGCGTAAAACAGCATAAAAACGACAATTTTTAAAATTTTTTCGTTTTTTTTTAAAATTTTCTTCTATTTGAAACGATTTCCCCAAAGATCTAAAATGCTTGAAAATCCCTTTTTTTAGCAAAACAGCACGTTTTGAGCTTTTTAAACTGCGTTTTAAGCGTAAAACAAAAAAAAAAAACGACGAATTTTTTTATTATTCCCTTTTTTTTTAATATTCTTCTATTTGAACATTTCCCCGATCTAAAATGCTTGAAAATGCTTATTTTAGCAAAACAGCACGTTTTTTAGGGTTTAATCTGCGTTTTTAAAGCGGAAAAAAGCGCAAAAAAGACGGGAAAAATTTTTATTATTGTTTTTTTTAAATTTCGTCTATTTGAACGTTTTAACGATCTAAAATGCTTGAAAATGCTTATTTTTTTGAAAAAAGCCCTTTGGCTTTATTCCCGTTTTTTTAAAGCGTAAAAAAGTATCCCGGGAAAATTTTTTTTTTATTCGTTTTTTTTTTTTTTGCGTCTATTTTTGAACGATTTCCCAAAGATCTAAAATGCGAAAAAGCTTATTTTTGCAAAACCCGCCCTTTTTAGCTTTTAATCTGCGTTTTAACCCTAAAAAGCCAATTTTTAAAAAAGACGGGAAAAATTTTTTATTCGTTTTTTTTTAATTTGCGTCCATTTTTAACGATTTCCCAAAGATCTAAAAACTTGAAAATGCTTATTTTTTGCAAAACAGCACGTTTTTAGCTTTAATCTGCGTTTTAACCGGGGTAAAACAACATAAAAAAAGACGAATTTTTTTTTATTCGTTTTATTAATTTGCTTCTATTTGAACGGTTTTAACGATCTAAAATGCTTGAAAAAGTTTTTTTAAAAACAGCCGTTTTGAGCTTTAATCTGCGTTTTAACGCGTAAAACAGCATAAAAAAGACGAATTTTTTTTTTATTCGTTTTTTTTAATATTGCTTCTATTTGAACGATTTCAACTATCCAAAAAAGCTTGAAAATGCTTTTTTTCAAAACAGCCCTTTTGAGGGTTTTTCGTTTTTTAAAGCGTAAAACCCCAAAAAACGGCAAATTTTTTTTATTCGTTTTTAAATTTCCCCTCTATTTGAACGATTTCAACGATCTAAAAAAGGGGAAAATGCTTATTTTGCCCAAAAAGCCTTTTGGGCTTTTATTCTGCGTTTTAACGCGTAAAAAAGCATAAAACGGCGGGGAAATTTTTTTATTCGTTTTTTTTTTTTTCTATTTGAACGATTTCAACGATCTAAAATGCTTGAAAATGGGATTTTAGCAAAACAGCACGTTTTTAACTTTAATCCCGCGTTTTAACGCGTAAAAGCATAAAACGACGTTTTTATTATTCGTTTTTTTTTTAATATTGCTTCTATTTGAACGATTTCAACGATCTAAAATGCCCGAAAATGCTTATTTTAGCAAAACAGCCCTTTTTAAGGGTTTAATCTGCGTTTTAACGCGTAAAAAAAGCATAAAAAAGACGAAATTTTTTTTATTCGTTTTTATTAATATTGCGTCCATTTGAACGATTTCAACGATCTAAAATGCTTGAAAAAGCTTATTTTTGAAAAAAGCCCCCTTTTTAGCTTTTTAAACTGCGTTTTAACGCGTAAAACAACAAAAACGACGGGGTTTTTATTTTCGTTTTATTAAAATTGCCCATTTTTAACGATTTCAACGATCTAAAATGCTTTGAAAATGCTTATTTTGGGAAAAAAGCGTTTTTAGGGTTTTTTTCTGCCCTTTTAACGCGTAAAAAAACCTTTTAAAAAAGACCTAATTTTTATTGTTCCCTTTTTTTATTTAAAATTTTTCCCTTTTGAACGATTTCAACGATTTTAAAAGGGTTGAAAAAGTTTTTTTGAAAACAGCACGTTTTTAGCTTTAATCTGCGTTTGAACGCGTAAAACAACAT
>NW_027047712.1:0-13225 GCF_025399875.1 Dalotia coriaria
GAAATATTAATAAAAACGAATAATAAAAATTCGTCGTTTTTTCATGCTGTTTTACGCTTAAAACGCAGATTAAAACTCAAAACGTCCTGTTTTGGGGAAAAAAAGCCCTTTTCAAAAACAATTTTTTGATCGTTGAAATCGTTCAAAAAAGACGCAATATTAATAAAAAAGAATAATAAAAAAATTTGTCGTTTTTTTTCTTTTTTTACGCGTTAAAAAGCCCGTTTAAAAGTGCTGTTTTTTCTTTTAAAATAAAACCCTTTTCAAGCATTTTAGATCGTTGAAATCGTTTTAAATAGAAGCAAATTTAAAAAAAAGAAAAATAAAATTTCGTCGTTTTTTTGCTGTTTTGCGTTTTAAAACGCGGGGGAAAAGCTCAAATCCCTGCTGTTTTGCTAAAATGGCATTTTTAAACATTTTAGATCCCTTGAAAGAAATTTTTAAAAAGGGAAACAATATTAATAAAAAATTCCCTCATTTTTTTGCTGTTTTACGCGTTAAAACGCAAAATTAAAGGGTCAAAACGTGCTGTTTTTCTAAAATAAGCATTTTCAAGCATTTTAGATCCCTTGAAATGGGTTCCCAAAAAGACGCAATATTAATAAAAAAGAATAAAAAAACGGGGGTTTTTTATGCTGTTTTCCCTTAAAACGCAGATTAAAATAAAACGTGCTGTTTTTGCAAAAAAAAAGCAAATTTTTAAGCATTTTAGATCCCCTTTTAAATCGTTTTAAATAGACGCAATATTAAAAAAACGAATAATAAAAATTTTGTCGTTTTTTTTGCTGTTTTATGCCCTTAAAACGCTGATTAAAGCTCAAAACTTTCTGTTTTTTTCTAAAAAAAAGCATTTTCAAGCATTTTTAAAATCGTTCAAATCGTTCAAAATTTAAACAATATTAATAAAAACAATAATAAAAAAAATTTTTCGTTTTTTTGCTGTTTTACGCGTTAAAACGCAGTTACGGGTCAAAACGTCTGTTTTTTCTAAAATAAACATTTTTTAAGCATTTTTTGATCGTTGAAATCGTTCAAATAAAAAACAAATATTAATAAAAAACCCAATAATAAAAAAATTTTGTCCCTTTTTTTTCTTTTTTACGCGTTAAAAAGCAGATTAAAGCTCAAAACGTGCCGTTTTTCAAAATAAAAAAAATTTTTAAGCATTTTTTGATCGTTGAAATCGTTTAAATAAAACAATAATTTAAAAAAAACGAATAATAAAAATTCGTCATTTTATGCTGTTTTTCGCGTTAAAAAGCAGATTAAACTCAAAACGTGTTGTTTTTGCTAAAACCAAGCATTTTAGATCGTTCAAATAAACAATATTAATAAAAACGAATAATAAAAATTCGTCGTTTTTATGCTGTTTACGCGTTAAAACGCGTTAAAACTCAAAACGTGCTGTTTTGCTGAAATAAGCATTTTCAAGCATTTTAGATCGTTGAAATCGTTCAAATAGACGCAATAGTAATAAAAACGAATAATAAAAATTCGTCGTTTTTATGCTGTTTTACGCGCGTTAAAACGCAGATTAAAGCCTCAAAACGTGCTGTTTTGCTAAAATAAGCATTTTTCAAGCATTTTAGATCGTGGAAATCGTTCAGAAATAGAAGCAATATTAATAAAACGGAATAATAAAAATTCGTCGTTTTTATGCTGTTTTACGCCCAAAACGCAGATTAAAGCTCAAAACGTCTGTTTTGCTAAAATAAGCATTTTCAAGCATTTTAGATCACGTTGAAATCGTTCAAATAGACGCAATATTAATAAAAACGAATAATAAAAAATTCGTCGTTTTTATGCTGTTTACTTCGTTAAACGCAGATTAAACTCAAAACGTGCTGTTTTGCTAAAATAAGCATTTTCAAAGCGACACAGATCGTTGAAATCGTTTCAAATAAAGCAATATTAATAAAAACGAATAATAAAATTTCGTGTTTTACATGCTGTTTTACGCGCGTTAAAGCGCAGATTAAGCTCAAATCGTGCTGTTTTTGCTAAAATAAAAGCATTTTCAAGCATTTTTAGATCGTTGGAAATCGTTTTAAATAGAAGCAATATTAATAAAAACGAATAATAAAAATTTACGTCATTTTTGTACTGTTTTACGCCGTTAAAACGCAGATTAAAGCTCAAACGTGCTGTTTTTGCTCAAAATAGCATTTTCCGGCATTTTAGATCCCGTTGAAATCGTTCAAATACACGCAATATTAATAAAAACGAATAATAAAATTTCGTCGTTTTTATGCTGTTTACGCGTTAAAACGCAGAATAAAGCTCAAAACGTGCTGTTTTGCTTTAAAATAAGCATTTTCAGCATTTTAGATCGTTGGAAATCGTTTCGTAAGAGCAATATTAATAAAAACGAATAATAAAAAATTCGTCATTTTTATGCTGTTTTTACGCGTTAAAACGCAGATTAAAACTCAAAACATTGCTTTGTTTTGCTAAAATAAGCATTTTCAAAAGCATTTTAGATCGTTGAAATCGTTCAAATAAACGTAATATTAATAAAAAACGAATAATAAAAATTTCGTCGTTTTTATGCTGTTTTACGCGTTAAAACGCAGAATAAAAGCTCAAAACGTGTTGTTTTGCTAAAATGAGCATTTTCAAGCATTTTAAGATCGTTAAAATAAAGCAATATTGGCAGAAACGAATAATAAAAAATTCGTCGTTTTTATGCTGTTTTACGCGTTAAAACGCAGTTAAGCTCAAAACGTGCTGTTTTGCTAAAATAAGCATTTTCAAGCATTTTAGATCGTTGGAAATCGTTCAAATAGACGCAATAATAATAAAAACGAATAATAAAAATTCGTCGTTTTTTGCTGTTTTTGCGCGTTAAAACGCGTTAAAGCTCAAAACGTGCTGTTTTGCTAAATAAGCATTTTCCAAGCATTTTAGATCGTAAATCCGTTTCAAATAGAAGCAATATTAATAAAACAGATAATAAAAATTCGTCATTTTTATGCTGTTTTTACGCGTTAAAACGCAGATTAAAGCTCAAAACGTCCTGTTTTGCTAAATAAGCATTTTCAAGCATTTTAGATCGGTTGAAATCGTTCAAATAGACATAATATTAATAAAACGAATAATAAAAATTCGTCGTTTTATGCTGTTTTACGCGTTAAAGAAACGCAGATTAAAGCTCAAAACGTGCTGTTTTGCTTTAAAATAAACATTTTAAAGCATTTTTTAGATCGTGGAAATCACGTTCAGAATAGAAGCAATATTAATAAAACGAATAATAAAAATTTCGTCGTTTTTTATGCTGTTTACGCGTTAAGCGCAGATTAAAGCTCAAATCGTGCTGTTTTGGCACAAATAAGCATTTTCAAGCATTTTAGATCGTTGAAATCGTTTAAATAGAAACAATATTAATGTAAAACAGATAATAAAATTCGTCATTTTTTATGCTGTTTTACGCGTTAAAACGCAGATTAAAAGCTCAAAAGTGCTGTTTGCTAAAATAAGCATTTTCCAGCATTTTAGATCGTTGAAATCGTTCAAATAGACGCAATATTAATAAAAACGAATAATAAAAATTTCGTCGTTTTTATGCTGTTTTACGCGTTAAACGCAGATTAAAGCTCAAAACGTGCTGTTTTGCTGAAATAAGCATTTTCAAGCATTTTAGATCGTTGAAATCGTTCAAATAGGCGCAATATTAATAAAAACGAATAATAAAAATTTCGTCGTTTTTATGCTGTTTTTATGCGTTAAAACGCTGATTAAAGCTCAAAACGTGCTGTTTTTTGCTTTAAAATAAGCATTTCAAGCATTTTAGATCGTTCAAATCGTTCAAATAGAAGCAATATTAATAAAAAACGGATAATAAAAATTTGTCGTTTTATGCTGTTTTACGCGTTAAAAACGCCAGATTAAAATAAAACGTGCTGTTTTTACCTTTCGCGATAGGCATTTTCAAGCATTTTTAGATCGTTCAAATAGAAACAATATTAATAAAAACGAATAATAAAAATTTCGTCGTTTTATGCTGCTGTTTTACGCGTTAAAACGCAGTTAAAGCTCAAAACGTGCTGTTTTGCTTAAAATAGCATTTTCAAGCATTTTTTGAATCGTTGAAATCGTTCCAAATAGACGCAATATTAATAAAAAACGAATAATAAAAATTCGTCGTTTTATGCTTGTTTACGCGTTAAAACGCGGGTAAAGCAAACGTGCTGTTTTGCTAAAATAAGCATTTCAAGCATTTTTAGATCGTTGAAATCGTTCAAATACAGAAACGTATTAATAAAAACGAATAATAAAAATTCGTCGTTTTATGCTGCTGTTTTACGCGTTAAAACGCAGATTAAAGCTCAAAACGTCCTGTTTTGCTAAAATAAGCATTTTCAAGCATTTAGATCGTTGAAATCGTTCAAATAGACGCAATATTAATAAAAAACAGATAATAAAATTCGTCGTTTTATATGTTTTACGCCCAAAAACGCAGATTAAAACTCAAAAACGATGCTGTTTTTGCTAAAATAAACATTTTCAAGCATTTTTAGATCGTTGAAATCGTTCAAATAGAAGCAATATTAATAAAACGAATAATAAATTTCGTCGTTTTATGCTGTTTACGCGTTAAAGCGCAGATTAAAGCACAAATCGTGCTGTTTTGCTAAAATAAGCATTTTCAAGCATTTTAGATCGTTGAAATCTCGTTTAAATAGAAGCAACCATTAATAAAAACGAATAATAAAAAATTCGTCATTTTATGCTGTTTTACGCGTTAAAACGCAGATTAAAGCTCAAAACGTGCTGTTTTTGCTAAAATAAGCATTTTCAAAGCATTTTAAGATCGTTGAAATCGTTCAAATAGACGCAATATTAATAAAACGAAAGATAATAAAAATTTCGTCGTTTTTATGCTGTTTTACGCGTTAAAACCCAGATTAAAGCTCAAAACGTGCTGTTGTTTTGCTAAAATAAGCATTTTCAAGCATTTTTAGATCGTTGAAATCGTTCCAGAATAGACGCAATATTGAAAAACGAATAATAAAAATTTCGTCGTTTTTTATGCTGACATGCGTTAAAACTGATTAAACAAAACGTGCTGTTTTGCTAAAATAAGCATTTTTCAAGCATTTTTAAGATCGTTCAAATCGTTCAAAATAGAAGCAATATTAATAAAAACGGATAATAAAAAATTTATTCGTTTTATGCTGTTTACGCGTTAAAACGCAGATTACAGCTCAAAAACGTGCTGTTTTGCTAAAATAAAAGCATTTTCAAGCATTTTAGATCGTTGAAATCGTTCAAATAAAGCAATATTAATAAAAACGAATAATAAAAGAAATTTCGTCGTTTTTATGCTGTTTTTGCGCGTTAAAACGCAGATTAAAGCTCAAAACGTGCCGTTTTGCACAAAATAAGCATTTTCAAGCATTTTAGATCGATTGAAATCGTTTAAATAGAAGCAATATTAATAAAAACGAATAATAAAAATTCGTCATTTTTATGCTGTTTTTACGCGTAAAAAAATTCGTCGTTTTTTTGCTGTTTTACGCGTTAAAGCGCAGATTAAACTCAAATCGTGCTGTTTTGCTAAAATAAGCATTTTTTAAAACATTTTAGATCGGGGAAATCGTTTTTAAAAAGAAGCAATATTAAAAAAACGAAAAAAAAAAATTCGTCATTTTTTATGCCGTTTTTTACGTTTCGCGTTAAAAAAAAAAACGTGCTGTTTTGCTAAAATAAGCATTTTTTAAAACATTTTTGATCGTTGAAATCGTTAAAATAGACGCAAATTTAAAAAAAACGGGAAAAATAAAAATTTCCCTGTTTTTTGCTGTTTTTCGCGTTAAAACCGGGAAAAAAGCTCAAAAAGGTGTTTCAAAATAAACATTTTTTAAGCATTTTGATCGTTGAAATCCCTTCAAATAGAAGCAATATTAATAAAAAAGAATAATAAAAATTCGTCGTTTTTATGCTTTTTTTTACCGTTAAAACGCAGTTAAAACTCAAAACATTCTTTTTGCTAAAATAAACATTTTTTAAAACATTTTAGATCGTTGAAATCGTTCAAATAGACGCAATATTAATAAAAACGAATAATAAAAAATTCGTCGTTTTTATGCTGTTTTTCGCGTTAAAACGCAGATTAAAACTCAAAACGTGCTGTTTTGCTTTTAAAAAAAAAGCATTTTCCCAAACATTTTTTGATCGTTGAAAACGTTCAAATAGAAGCAATATTAATAAAAAAAGAATAATAAAAAAAATTTGTCGTTTTTTTGCTGTTTTACGCGGGGAAAAAGCAGAATAAAACTCAAAACGTGCTGTTTTTCTAAAATAAGCATTTTCAATCATTTTTTGATCGGGAAATCGTTCAAATAGACGCAAATATTAATAAAAACGAATAATAAAAAAATTTTGTCGTTTTATGCTTTTTTTTACCCCGTTAAAACGCAGATTAAAGCTTTTAAAACGTGCTGTTTTGCCAAAAAAAAGCATTTTCAAGCATTTTTTGATCCCTTGAAATCGTTCAAATAGAAGCAATATTAATAAAAACGAATAATAAAAAATTCGTCGTTTTTTTTGCTGTTTTACGCGTTAAAACGCAGCAAAAAAACTCAAAAAAGTGCTGTTTTTCTAAAAAAAAGCATTTTCAAACATTTTTTGATCGTTGAAAATTTTGTTCAAATAGGAAAAATTTTAATAAAAACGGGGTAAAAAAATTTCGTCGTTTTTTTTGCTGTTTTTCCCCGTTAAAACGCGGATTAAAACTCAAAACGTGCTGTTTTCTTTTAAAAAAAGCATTTTCAAACATTTTTTGATCGTTGAAATCGTTCAAAAAAAAAGCAAATTTTTAATAAAAACGAATAAAAAAAATTTCGTCGTTTTTTTGCTGTTTTTACGCGTTAAAAAGCAGATTAAAAAACTCAAAACGTGCTGTTTTGCTAAAATTTTTTCAAGCATTTTAGATCGTTGGGAAAACTTTCAAATAGACACTATATTAATAAAAACGGAAAAATAAAAATTTCGTCGTTTTTTTTGCTGTTTTCCGTTAAAACCCGATTAAAATAAAACGTGCTGTTTTTTCCAAAAAAAAGCATTTTTAAGCATTTTTTGATCGTTGAAATCGTTCAAGGGGCAAATTAAAAAAAAAATAAAAATTTTCTCGTTTTTTTCCCCCTTTTTTTAAAAAAAAACGTTCTAAAAGGGGTTTTCAAAAAACATTTTAACTTTTTTTTTTAAAATTTAAAAGAAAAAAAAATTTTTTCTTAAAAAAAGCGTTTTTTGCGTTTTGCAAAACCATTCAGCTAAAAAGTTGTTTTTTAAAAAAAGCATTTAAAAATTTAAATCGTTTTAAATAAAAAATTTAAAAAAAAAATTTCCCCCTTTTTTTTGTTTTTGCTTAAAAACAAATTTAAATAAAACCCTTTTTAAAAAAAAAAATTTTTTTGCTTTTAAAGTTTTCGTTTTAAAAGGAAAAAAATAAAAAACCTTAAAATTGCATTTTAGCTTTTTGGTTAAACGCAATTTAAAACCCAAAATTTTTCAAAAAAATTTTTTTTTAGCCTTAAACGTTTAAAACGCAATAATAAAAGAATTAAAAATTTTGTTTTAGCTTTTTTAGCGTTAAAACGCAAATAAAATAAAATTTTTTTGCTTTGCTTTTCCTTTTAGAATTTTTAAACTTAAAGGCTTTTAAAAAAAAATTTAAAAAAGTCGTTTTATCGTTTTTAAAAAATTAAATAAAACGTTTTAAAATTTAAAATTTTTAAACTTTTTTGCGTTAAAATTTTAAATAAAGCTTTTTAAAAAGAATTTAAAAAAATTTGTCGTTTTATCTTTTTAGGGGGTTAAAACCCCGATTTAAAAAAAAACGTCTTTTTGCTTAAACTTTTAAGCATTTTTTGTCGGGAAAAAGTTCAAATAAGGGGAAAATTTTAAATAAAAAAATAATAAAAATTTTGTCTTTTTTTTTCTTTTTTTAAAACCCTTTTTAAAATAAAATCTGTTTTTGCTAAAAAAAAAAAATTTTAAGCTTTTAACTTAAATCGTTCAAAAAAAAGCAAAATTTTAAAAAAAGTTAAAAAATTTTGTTTTTATGCTTTTTTAAAAAAGGGAAAAAAAAAAGGTGCTGTTTTGCTAAAAAAGCATTTTTTAAATTTTGAATTAAATTTCAAATAGACGAAATTTAAAAAAAAAATAAAAATTTTCCCTTTTTTTTTTTTCGCGTTAAAAATGTTAAACTTTTAAAAGGGTTTTTAAAAAAAGCTTTTCAAGCATTTTAACTTAAAAACGTTAAATAAAAAAATTTAAAAAAAAAAAAAATTTTTTTTTTTTTGGGTTAAAAGGTTAAAAAAAAAATTTTTCCAAAAAAATTTTTAACATTTTAGATCGTTGAAATCGTTAAAAAAAACGCAAAAAAATAAAAACGAATAATAAAAAATTTCGTCGTTTTTATGCTGTTTTTGCGTTAAAAGCAGATTAAAAACTCAAAACGTGTTTTTGCTAAAAAAAAGCATTTTCAAGCATTTTAGATCGTTGGGAAAACGTTCAAATAAACAATATTAATAAAAAAGAATAATAAAAAATTTTGTCGATTTTACGCTGTTTTTTCGCGTTAAAACGCGGATTAAACTCAAAAAAGTGCTGTTTTGCTAAAATAAGCATTTTCCGGGATTTTAAAATCGTTGAAATCGTTTAAATGAAACTAATAAAAAAAGGGAAAAATAAAAAAATTTTCATTTTTTATGCTGTTTTACGCGTTAAAACGCAGATTAAAAAACTCAAAATGTTCTTGTTGCTAAAAAAAAAGCAATATAACGCGTAAAAAAAAAAACGGCGAAATTTTTATTTTTGTTTTTTTTTATTTGCGTCAGGGGAAAGATTTCCGATAAAAAAAGAAAAAAACTTTTAAACAAACAACTTTAACAAGCTTTTAAAATGCTTTTTATTTTTCCCCAAAATTGCCCTTTAACTGAAAAAACCCAAAAAAGATTTTAAATTGCGTTTTTTTAAAAGCAGCAAAAAATTTTTTTTGGCCCTTTTTTTGCGTTTTTTAACAGAAAAGCAAACCAAACTTTAAAACGACAATTTTTTATTAATTTTTTGTTTTGGTTTAACGGTTTTAACGATAAATAAAAACTGGCAAACCAAAGTTTTTGGTTTTTAAACGCGTTTTCGTAAAACGTGGGGGAATTTTTTTCTTTTAAAAATTTTTGCGTCTGGTTTGGTGATTTCATTTCAAAAAACGCGTTTCTTTTAATCCTTTTAAAGCGTAAAAGCGGCATAAAACGACGAAAGGCCAAAATTTGTTTTTTTTAATATTGCGTCTATTTGAACATTTCCCCAAAAAAATTTAAAAAAATTTTTTTTTAAACAAAAAGCCGTTTCCATCTGCTTTTAAACGCGAAAAAAACATAAAAACGACAATTTTATAAATTTGTTTTTTTTAAAATTGCTTTTTTGAACATTTTTGGCCCATCAAATTTAACAAAATTTTTGCAAAAAAACGGACGTTTTTTGGAAAATTTTAAAGGAAAATAAAAAACGACAATTTAAATTTTTCCCTTTTTAATATTTGGCTTTTAACGATTTCCGGCAAAAAAATTTTGCGTTTAACTTTGGGGCAAACCCAACTTTAACGGTTTTTTAAAGCGTAAACCATAAAAACGGCAATTTATTATTTTTTTATTGCGTCTGTTGGTTTTTTAAAATTAAAAAAGCAAAAAAACATTTTGCAAAACGGGGTTTGGTTTTAATTTTGCGTTTTCGCCTAAAAAAGGGATAAACGGAGGAAATTTTTTTTTTTTTATTAAAAAATTTTTTTTGTTTTGATTTTTCGTTAAAAACGTTTTTAGCAAAAAAGGCAATTTTGCGTTTTTTGGGACCTTGGCCGGCGCTTTTATTGTTTTTTTGGCTGTTAACATTTCAACGTCTAAATTAAAAGGTCTGACACCAACGGCCCTTTTTTGGGAATGCGGGGGAAAAGGACTTAAAAAACGACGAATTTTTTTTTTTTTTATTTTTGTCTTTTGGCGATAAAAAAAAGCGCTTTTTTTAACAAAAAAACCCCCAATTTTGCGTTTTTTGGGGTAAAACCGGGATAAAACGGGGGCCCCCTTTTTTTTTTTTTATTTTATTGCGTCTTTTGAATTTTAAGATAAAAAACGAAAGCCCAAAGGGAAAAAAGGGACGTTTTCCAAATTGGGTTTTGGCGTAAAAAAGGCCAAAAAAGACAATTTTTTGGTTCGTTTTTTTTTTATTGCTTTTTAGAAATTTTTAGGGTCTAAAATGGGGGACTTTTTTTAAAAAAAGGCCCTTTTTTGGGGTTTTTGCGTTTTTGGGGCTGGGCAAAACGACGGAACCTTTTCGTTTTTATTTTTTGAACGTTTCGGCAAAATGGGGGTTTAAAATTTTTAAAAACGGCCCTTTTTCATTTTCGTTTTGGCGCGTAAAAAGGCATAAAAAAAACTTTTTTTAAATTTGGTTTTTTTTTTTAAATTCGTCTTTTTTAACGATTTCCGATCTAAATAGCAAAAAAACTTTACACAGGAAACGGGGCCCTTTTTTAAATTTTGCGTTTTTTTCGCGTGAAACGGCATAAAAAAGGCAATTTTATTTTTTTTTATTTTTATTGGCTGTTTTAAAGATTTCCCCAAAAATAAGCATTTTAACCAAAAAGGCCCTTTTTTTCGTTTTTTGGGCTAACCGGAAAAAAGACGAATTTTTAAATTTGTTTTTTTTTAAAATTTTCTTTTGTTTTAACGATTTCCGGGCCAGAAAAAACGAAAATAACTTTAACAAAAACGGCCCTTTTCTGCGTTTTTTGGCCGGTAAAAAACGACGGACATTATTCGTTTTTAAAGCCTTTTAACGATTTTGCGAAAAAATTGGGAAAAAAACTGGGGAAAGGCCCCTTTTGGGGTTTAATTTTGCGTTTTTGGGGGAAACAAAAGCGCGGGGACTTTTTTCGTTTAAACCAATTTCCTGTTGAACTTTCCCGTTAAAATGCCCAGCAAACAAAAGGGGTTTTTTCTTGTCTGCGTTTTTAAGCCCGGCATAAAGGCGACGGGGCATTATTCGTTTTTTTGGAAAATTTCCGGGGCCCATTTTTAAAAAACGAAAAAAACCCAGGGCCCGGACGTTTTGGAAACTGCGTTTTTTGGGGTTAAAAAGGGATGAGCGACGGTTTTTTATTTTGTTTTTATTATTTTGGCTGTTGAACAAATTTTGGGGATCAAAATTGGAAAAAAAATTTTTAAAAAGGGGTTTTTAATCGCGTTTTCGCGTGGGGGAACGAAAAGGCACGGTAGTTTTTTTTTAATTTTTGCGTTTTTTGGTTTCAACGATCCCAAAAACCCCCAAAAAAAATTTTCAAAAAGGCCGGGTTTTTTTTTCGGGGTTTTTTAAAGCGTAAAAAAGGCAGCCAAAAAAGACGGGTTTTTTTCGTTTTTTAATTTTTGCTGTTGGGCGGTTTTTTTCGTCTAAATAGCAAAAAAACATTTTTTTAAAAAAACGGGACGTTTTAAATCTGCGTTTTAACGCGTAAACAACATAAAAAGACAAAATTATTGGTTTTTTTAATATTGCTTCTATTTGAACGTTTCCCGTTTAAAACAAGGGTTCTTTTTTTAAAACGGGACGGCCAAAATTTTTTGGCTTTGGCGCAGCAAAAGAAGGAATTTTTTTATTTTTTTAAAATATTTAACTGAAAAAGTTTCGGCGATACAAAAAAACGAGAAAATTAAAATTTTTCAAAAAAAGGCCTTTTTTGGGTGCGCGTTTTTCCCTGGAACTAAAAAGAAGGAAATTTTTTTTTTTTTTTAATATTGCTTCTGTTAACATTTCAGCGGAAAAACAAAAAATTAAAGCAAACAAAACGGGACGTTTTTAAACCCCTCGGGGTTTTCCGTAAAACGGCAAAAACGACGAAATTTTTTATTGGTTTTTTTTTAATTTTTTCCTGTTTGGGAAAATTTAACGTCTAAAAAACTTTCTTTTAACGCCGCATTTTGGGTTTTCGGGGTTTTTTCGCGGTTTAAAAAGGGAAAAGCTTCTGTTTTTTTGTTTTTTATTTTGTCGTTTTGGGTGTTTCAAATTTTGAGCTTTTAAAAAAACAAAAAAACCGTTTTTTTAACTTTTTTTTGGGGTTAAAACGCGGGTTGGGGCCCCAAAACGTGCTGTTTTGGGAAAAAAAAGGGATTTTCGGCATTTTTAATCGTTGGGCGTTTCAAAAGAGCAATAATTAAAAAACGAATTTAAAAAAATTTCGTCGTTTTTTTTTTGTTTTCGCGTTTTAAAAAGCGGGTTAAAACTCAAAACGTGCTGTTTTTTCTAAAAATAAAACATTTTCCAAGGGAAAATCTTTTAAATCGTTTTTAAAAAGGGAAAAAATATTTAAAAAAAGGGTAATAAAAAAACTTTTTGCGCTGTTTTTGCGCGTTAAAGCGATTAAAGCTCAAAAGTGCTGTTTTAAAAATAAGCATTTTTGGGATTTTAATCGTTTTAAAGTTTTAAAAAAGGGGAAATATTAATAAAAAAAAATAATAAAAAATTTTTTTTTTTTTATGCTGTTTTGGGGAAAAAGCAGATTAAAGCTCAAAATTGCTGTTTTTTGGGAAAAAAAAGCATTTTTTGGGATTTTAATGGGAAATCGTTCAAATAGAAACTATTAATAAAAAAAACGAATAATAAAAAATTTTGTCGTTTTTAACTTTTTGGGTTTAAAAAGCAGATTAAAACTCAAAACGTGCTGTTTTGCTAAAATAAGCATTTTCAAGCATTTTAGATCTTGAAATCGTTCAAATAGAAGCAATAAAAATAAAAACAAAAATGGAAATTTTGTTGTTTTTTTTTGCTGTTTTTCGCGTTAAAAAGCAGGGAAAAAAACAAAATTTCTGTTTTCCAAAAAAAAGCATTTTCAAACATTTTTTGATCGTTGAAATCGTTCCAAAAAGACCAATAAAAATAAAAACAAAAAATAAAAATTTTCGTTTTTTTTGCTGTTTTTGCGTTAAAAGCGAATTTAAAACTCCGTGCTGTTTTTCCCAAAATAAAACATTTTCAAGCATTTTTTTATCGTTGAAATCGTTCCCAAAAAGAAGCAATATTAATAAAAACGAATAATAAAAAATTCCGGTTTTTGTTTTTAAAAAAAGCTTTGTTTTTTAAACCGGCCCTTAAAAACGCGAGGATTAAAAAATAAAACGTGCTGTTTTGCTAAAAAATTTTAAACAAATTTTTTTCAAAAAAGCATTTTAAA
>NW_027047713.1:0-13222 GCF_025399875.1 Dalotia coriaria
AGCTTTAATCAGCGTTTTAACGCGTAAACAGCATAAAACGACGAAATTTTTATTATTCGTTTTTAGTAATATTGCGTCTATTTAGGAACGATTTCAACTGATCTAAAATGCTTGAAAATGGCATTTTAGCAAAACAGCACGATTTTGAGCTTTAATCACCAACGTTTTTAACGCGTAAAGAGCAGCATAAAAGCGACGAATTTTTTTATTATTCGTTTTTAGTAATATTGCTTCTATTTGAACATTGCGTTTCGCGTCACAAAATGGCGAAAATGCTTATTTTTAGCAAAAGTGGCGCGATTTTGAGCTTTTATTCGCGTTTAGCAGCGTAAAACAGCATAAAACGACGAAATTTTATTATTCGTTTTTTATTAATATTTGCGCGTCTATTTGAACGTTTCCGGCGATCTAAAATGCTTGAAATGCTTATTTTAGCAAAACAGCACGTTTGTGCTTAATCTGCGTTTTAACGCGTAAAACGGCATAAAATGGCCAGATTTTTTATTATTCGTTTTTATTAATATTTGCTTCTATTTAAACGTTTCAACGATCTAAAATGCTTGAAAATGCTTGTTTTGGCAAACGGCGCGTTTGAGCTTTTGTCTGCGTTTTAACGCGTAAAACAGCATAAAACGACGAAATTTTTTTATTATTCGTTTTTTATTAATATTGCTTCTATTTGAAGACGATTTCAGCGATCTAAATAGCGAAACATTTTTAGCAAAACGGCATTTTGAGGCTTTTAATCTGCGTTTAACGCGTAAAAACAGCATAAAACGACAGATTTTTATTATTCGTTTTTTTTTTATTAAGTCTGTGCGTCTATTTGAACGATTTCCAACTATTTACGAAATGCTTGAAAAATGCGCTTTATTTTAGCAAAACAGCACGATTTGAGCTTTAATCAGCGTTTTAACGCGTAAAGCAGCAAAACGACAGAGGAATTTTTGTTATTCGTTTCTTGTTAATGGCCGTCTGCGCCCGGAACGATTTCAACTTGTTGATCACAAAATGCTTGAAAATGCTTATTTCAGCAAAACTGCACGTTTGAGCTTTTATTCACGTTTAACGCGTAAAACAGCATAAAACGACGAAATTTTTATTATTCGTTTTTATTAATATTGTGCGTCTATTTAGACGATTTCAAGCATTTAAAATGCTTGAAAATGCTTATTACAACCAAACAATTTACGTTTTTGAGCTTTTAATCACCGCGTTTTAACGCGCGTAAAACAGCATAAAAATGACGAATTTTTATTTTCGTTTTATTAATATTGCTTCTATTTAAACGATTTCAACGATCTGGGGAAATGCTTGAAAAATGCTTATTTTAGTAAAACAGCACGTTTTTGAGCTTTAATCTGCGTTTTAACGCGTAAAACAACATAAAACGACGAATTTTTATTATTCGTTTTTATTAATATTGCGTCTATTTGAACGATTTCAATGATCTAAAACAGCGAAAATGCTTATTTGAGGTAAACAACGTTTTGAGCTTTAATCAGCGTTTAACGCCCTAAAACAACATAAAAACGACAGAATTTTTTATTATTCGTTTTATTAATATTGCGTCTATTTGAACGATTTCAGCGATCTAAAATGCTTGAAAATGCTTATTTTAGCAGCAAAACGAAAGCACGTTTTGAGCTTTAATCTGCGTTTTAACGCGTAAAACGCTTATAAAACGACGATCTTTTTATTATTCGTTTTTATTAATATTGCTTCTATTTGAAAGACGTTCAACGATCTAAAATGCTTGTAAATGCTTATTTTTAGCAAACAGCACACGTTTTGAGCTTTAATCTGCGTTTTAACGTAAAACAGCATAAAACGACGAAATTTTTATTATTGGTTTTATTAATATTGCTTCTATTTAGACGATTTCAACGATCTAAAATGCTTGAAAATGCTTATTTTAGCAGCAAAACAGCACGTTTTTGAGCTTTAATCTGCGTTTTAACGCGTAAAACAGCATAAAAACGACGAATTTTTTATTATTCGTTTTATTATTATTGCGTCTGGCTGAACGATTTCAGCGATCTAAAATGCTTGAAAATGCTTATTTTAGCAAAACAGCACGTTTGAGCTTTAATCAGCGTTTTAATGCGTAAAACAACATAAAAACGACGAATTTTTATTATTCGTTTTTATTAATATTGCGTCTATTTGAACGATTTCAACGATCTAAAATAGCGAAAATGCTTATTTTATACGCGAAAACAGCACGTTTTGGAGCTTTATTCTGCGTTTTAACGCGTAAACAGCACAACAACGACCAGAAATTTTATTATTCGTTTTTTATTAATGTGCGTCTATTTAAGACGATTTCAACGATTTAAAATGCTTGAAAATGCTTGGTACAGCCAAAACAGTACGTTTTGAGCTTTAATCTGCGTTTTAACGCGTAAAACAGCATAAAATGACGAATTTTTTATTATTCGTTTTTATTAATATTGCTTCTATTTAAACGATTTCAACGATCTAAAATGCTTGAAAATGCTTATTTTTAGCAAAACGGCACGTTTTGAGCTTTAATCTGCGTTTTAACGCGAAAACAGCATAAAACGACGAAATTTTTTTTTTATTGGTTTTTATTAATATTGCTTCTATTTGAACGATTTCAACGATCTAAAATGCTTGAAAATGCTTATTTTACAGCAAAACAGCACGTTTTGAGCTTTTTAAACTGCGTTTTAACGCGTAAAACAGCATAAAAACGACGAATTTTTTATTATTCATTTTTATATTGCGTCTATTTGAACGATTTCAAGCGATCTAAAATGCTTGAAAATGCTTATTTTAGCAAAACAGCACGTTTTTAGCTTTAATCAGCGTTTTAATGCGTAAAACAGCATAAAAACGACGAAATTTTTATTATTCGTTTTTATTAATATTGCGTCTATTTAAACGGTTTTAACGATCTAAAATGCTTGAAAATCTTATTTTTTGCAAAACGGCCCTTTTGAGCTTTTTAAACCCGCGTTTTAACGCGTAAAACAGCATAAAACGACGATTTTTTTTTTATTCGTTTTTTTTAATGGCCCTATTTGAACGTTTCCCGCATCCAAAAATGCTTGAAAGTTATTTTAGCAAAAAAAGCATGTTTTGAGCTTTTTAAACTGCGTTTTTAAAGCGTAAAACAACATAAAAAGAAGAAATTTTTTTTTTTGTTTTTTTTAATATTGCGTCTATTTGAACGATTTCCCAAAGATCCAAAAAAGCTTGAAAAAGCTTATTTTAGCAAAACAGGGACGTTTTTAGCTTTAATCCGCGTTTTAACGCGTAAAACAACATAAAACGACGAATTTTTATTATTCGTTTTTTATTAATAATTTCGTCTATTTGAACGATTTCAACGATCTAAAATGCTTGAAAAAAGCTTATTTTTGCAAAACAGCACGTTTTGAGCTTTAATCGCCCTTTTAACGCCCTAAAACAACAAAAAAAGACGAATTTTTTTTTATTCGTTTTTTTTTAATTAAATTTCTTCTATTTAAACGATTTCAACGATCTAAAAAAAAGCTTGAAAAAAGCTTATTTTAGCAAAACAGCACGTTTTTAGCTTTTTAAACTGCGTTTTTAAAGCTTTTAACAGCATAAAACGACAAAATTTTTTAACCCTTTTTTTTTAATTGGAAACCTTTTGAACGGGGTTTCAACGATCTAAAATGCTTGAAAATCTTATTTTTGCAAAACAGCCCTTTTGGCTTTTAAACTGCGTTTTAACGCGTAAAACCGCATAAAACGACGAATTTTTATTATTCGTTTTTTTTTTAATATTGCTTTATTTGAACGATTTCAACGATCTAAAAAAGGGGAAAATGCTTTATTTTTGCAAAAAAGCACGTTTTGAAGGGTTTTCTTGGAACCGTAAAAAAAGCATAAAACGACGGGTTTTTTTTTTTTCGTTTTTTTTTTTAATATTGCGTCTTTTAAAAAGATTTCCCCGATCACAAAAAGCGAAAAAGCTTATTTTTTGCAAAACAGCACGTTTTTAGGGTTTTTAAACACCGTTTTACGCGTAAAACAGCATAAAACGACGAAATTTTTTTTATTCGTTTTTTTTTTTAAATAACCCTTTTATTTTTAACGATTTCAACGATCCAAAAAAGCTTGAAAATGCTTATTTTAGCAAAACAGCGGGGTTTTTAGCTTTTTCCCGCGTTTTAACGCGTAAAACAGCATAAAACGACGGGAAATTTTTTTTATTCGTTTTTTTTTAATATTGGGGTCTATTTGAACTTTCCCGCAATCTACAATGGGGAAAAAAGCTTTTTTTTAGCAAAACAGCACGTTTTGGCTTTTTCTGCGTTTTAAGCCTAAAACCCCCCAAAAAAAGACAATTTTTATTATTCGTTTTTTTTTAAAATTTTTCTTCTATTTGAACAAATTTTAACGATCAAAAATGCTTGAAAAAGCTTATTTTAGAAAACAGCACGTTTTTTAGCTTTTTAAACTGCGTTTTAACGCGTAAAACAGCAAAAAAAGACGAAATTTTTTTATTCGTTTTTTTTAATATTGCGTCTATTTGAACGATTTCAGCGATCCAAAATGGGGAAAATTGCATTTTAGCAAAACGGCCCTTTTTTTAGCTTTTATTCGCGTTTTAACGCGTAAAACAACATAAAACGACGAAATTTTTATTTTTCGTTTTTTTTTTTTATTGCGTCTTTTGAACGATTTCAACGTCCAAAAAAGCTTGAAAATGCTTATTTTTAAACAAAACAGCCCTTTTGAGCTTTTAACTGCGTTTTTTAACCCTAAAACAGATAAAACGGCGAAATTTTTTTTATTCGTTTTTTTTAATATTGCTTCTATTTGAAACGAATTTTAACGATCTAAAATGCTTGAAAATGCTTATTTTAGCAAAACTGCCGTTTTTAGCTTTTAATCTGCGGTTTTAACGCGTAAAACGATAAAAACGACGACATTTTTTTTTATTCGTTTTTATTAATATTGGGGTCTATTTGAAAGAATTTCAACGATCCAAAAAGCTTGAAAATGTTATTTTAGCAAAACAGCACGTTTTTGGGGTTTTTAAACTGCGTTTTTTTAAAGCGTAAAACAGCATAAAAAAGACGAATTTTTTTTTATTCGTTTTTTTTTAATATTGCTTCTATTTGAAACGATTTTCCCCGATCTAAAATGGCGAAAATATTATTTTTAGCAAAACAGCACGTTTTTAGCTTTTTAAACTGCGTTTTTTAAAGCGTAAAACAGGGATAAAACGACGAAGTTTTTTTTTTATTCGTTTTATTTAAAATTTTCGTCTATTTGAACGATTTCAACTATCCAAAAAAGCTTGAAAATGCTTATTATAGCAAAACAGCACGTTTGGAAGGGAAAACCCGCGTTTTAACGCGTAAAAAAGGGGATAAAAAAACGAATTTTTTTATTTGGGTTTTTTTAATATTCTTCTATTTGAACCCATTTCAACGATCTAAAATGCTTGAAAATGCTTATTTTAGCAAAACAGCACGTTTTTTTTTTTAATCAACGTTTTAACGCATAAAAAAAGCATAAAAAAGGCAAAATTTTTTTATTCGTTTTTTTAATTTGCCCTCTTTTTGAACGGATTTCAACGGGGTCACAAAATGCTTGAAAATGCTAATTTTTTGCAAAACAGCACGTTTTTTAGCTTTTTAAAAAACGCGTTTTAACGCGTAAAAACAATAAAAACGGACGAAATTATTCGTTTTTTTTTTAATATTGCGTCTATTTTTAACGATTTTTAACGGTAAAAAAGCTTGAAAAATGCTTATTTTAGCAAAACAAAACCGTTTTGAGCTTTAATCGCCTTTTGCGTAAAACGCAAAAAAGACGAATTTTTTTTTATTCGTTTTTTTTAATATTCCCTATTTTTAACGATTTCAACGATCCAAAAAAGCTTGAAAATGCTTTTTTTAGCAAAACAGCACGTTTTGAGCTTTTTGCGTTTTAACGCGTAAAACAGCATAAAACGACGAATTTTTTTTATTTTTTTATTAATTTCTTCTATTTGAACGATTTCAACGATCTAAAATGCTTGAAAATGCTTATTTTTTGCAAAAACAGCCCTTTGGAGCTTTAATCTGCGTTTTAACGCGTAAAACAACATAAAAAAGGAATTTTTTTTTTTATTCGTTTTTTATTAAATTTTGGGGTCTATTTGAACGATTTCCCAAAGATCTAAAATGCTTGAAAATGCTTTTTTTTAGCAAAACAGCACGTTTTTAGCTTTAATCCCGCGTTTTTAAAGCTAAAAAAGCATAAAAAAGGCGAATTTTTTTTATTCGTTTTTTTATTAATATTCTTCTTTTGAATGATTTTTAACGATTTAAAAAGCGAAAATGCTTTTTTGGGAAAACAGCACGTTTTGAGCTTTAATCTGCGTTTTAAGCATAACAGCATAAAACGACGAAATTTTTTTTTTATTCGTTTTTTTTTAATATTGCGTCTTTTGAACGATTTCAACGATCTAAAATGCTTGAAAATGCTTTTTTTAGCAAAACAGCACCGAGCTTTAATCTGCGTTTAACGCGTAAAACAGCATAAAACGACGAGTTTTATTATTCGTTTTTATTAATATTGCGTCTATTTGAACGATTTCAACTATCTAAAATGCTTGAAAATGCTTATTTTAGCAAAACAGCACGTTTTGAGCTTTTACGCGTTTTAACTCGTAAAACAGCATAAAACGACAATTTTTATTATTCGTTTTTTATTAATATTGCTTCTATTTGAACGATTTCAACAATCTAATATGCTTGAAAATGCTTATTTTAGCAAAACAGCACGTTTTGAGCTTTTAATCTGCGTTTTAAGCGTAAAACAGCAAAAACGACGAAATTTTTATTATTCGTTTTTATTAATATTGCGTCTATTTGAACGATTTCCCATCGAAATAAAAATAGCAAAAAATGCTTATTTTATGAAAACAGCTCGTTTTTGAGCTTTATTCTGCGTTTTAACGCGTAAAACAGCATAAAAACGACGAAATTTTTATTATTCGTTTTTATTTTTATTGCGTTCTATTTGAAACGTTCAGCGATAAAATGCTTTGAAAATGCTTATTTTTAAAAACGTTTTGAGCTTAATCTGCGTTTTAACGCGTAAAACAGCATAAAAACGACGAATTTTTTATTATTCGTTTTATTAATATTGCTTTATTTGAAAGATTTCAGCCATCTAAATGTGAAAATGCTTATTTTGCAAACAGCACGTTTTGACGTTCAATTGCGTTTTAACGCGTAAAACAGCATAAAACGACGATTTTATTATTCCTCGTTTTAATATTGGCTATTTGAACGATTTCAACGATTAAATGCTTGAAAATGATTATTTTAGCAAACAGCACGTTTTGAGCTTTAATCTGCGTTTTAACGCGTAAAGAGCATAAAAAGCAATTTTTATTATTCGTTTTTATTAATATTGCTCTATTGACGATTTCACGATCTAAAATGCGTATAAATGCTTATTTTAGCAAAACAGCACGTTTTGAGCTTTAATCTGCGTTTTAAGCTAAAACAGCATAAATGACGAATTTTATTATTCGTTTTTATTAATATTACATATTTAAACGATTTCCGATCTAAAATGCTTGAAAATGCTTATTTTAGCAAAACAGCACGTTTTGAGCTTTAATCTGCGTTTAACGCGTAAAACACATAAAACGCGAATTTTTTATTATTCGTTTTTATTTATTGCTTTTTGAACGATTTCAACGATCTAAAATGCTTGAAAATGCTTATTTTAGCAAAACAGCACGTTTTGAGCTTAATCTGCGTTTTAACGCCTAAAACAGCATAAAAACGACGAATTTTTATTATTCGTTTTTATTAATATTGCTTCTATTTGAACGATTTCAACGATCTAAAATGCTGAAAATGCTTATTTTAGCAAACAGCACGTTTGAGCTTTAATCTGCGTTTTAACGCTAAACAGCATAAAACGACGAAATTTTTATTATTCGTTTTTATTAATATGAACAATTTCAACGATCTAAAATGCTGGAAAATGCTTATTTTAGCAAAACAGCACGTTTGAGCTTTATTCTGCGTTTTACGCTTAAACAGCATAAAACGGAAAATTTTTATTATTCGTTTTATTAATATTGCGTCTATTTGAACGATTTCAACGATCTAAATGCTTGAAATGCTTGTTTTAGCAAAACAGCACGTTTTGAGCTTTAATCTGCGATTTTAACGCGTAAACAGCATAAAAATTACGAATTTTTATTATTCGTTTTATTAATATTGCTTCTATTTAAACGTTTCAACGATCTAAAATGCTTGAAAATGCTTATTTTAGCAAAACAGCACGTTTTGAAACTTTAATCTGCGTTTTTAAAGCGTAAAACAGCATAAAACGACGAAAATTTTTTATTCGTTTTATTAATATTGCTTCTATTTGAACGATTTCAACGATTAAAATGCTTGAAAATGCATATTTTAGCAAAACAGCACGTTTTGAGCTTTAATCTGCGTTTTAACGCGTAAACAGCATAAAACGACGAATTTTTTTATTCTTTTTTATTAATATTGCGTCTATTTGAACGATTTCAACGATGTAAAATGCTTGAAAATGCTTATTTTAGCAAAACAAGACGTTTTAGCTTTTAATCTGCGTTTTAACGCGTAAAACAAATAAAACGACGAATTTTTATTATTCGTTTTTATTATATTCTTTATTTGAACGATTTCAACGATCTAAAATGCTTGAAAATGCTTATTTTAGCAAACAGCACGTTTTGAGCTTTAATCTGCGTTTTAACGCGTAAACAGCATAAAAACGACGAATTTTTATTATTCGTTTTTATTATTATTGCGTCTATTTGAAACGATTTCAACGATCTAAAATGCTTAAAATGCTTATGCTTAGCAAAACAGCACGTTTTGAGCTTTTAATCTGCGTTTTAACGCGTAAAACAGCATAAAACGACAAGATTTTATTATTCGTTTTTATTAATTTATTTTCTATTTGAACGATTTTAACGATCTAAAATGCTTGAAAATGTTATTTTAACAAAACAGCACGTTTTGACTTTATTCTGCGTTTTAACGCGTAAAACAGCATAAAGTCGACGAAATTTTATTATTCGTTTTATTATTGCGTCTATTTAACGATTTCAACGATCTAAAATGCTTGAAAATTCTTATTTAGCAAAACAGTACGTTTTGAGCTTTAATCTGCGTTTTAACCGCTTAAACAACATAAAAATGACGAATTTTTTATTATTCGTTTTTATTAATACTGCTTCTATTTAAACGATTTCAACGATCTCAAGATGCTTGAAAATGCTTATTTTAGCAAAACACCACGTTTTGAGCTTTAATCTGCGTTTTAACGCGTAAAAACAGCATAAAACGACGAAATTTTTATTATTCGTTTTTTTATTAATAATACAGCACCTATTTGAACGATTTCAGCGATCTAAAATGCTTGAAAATGCTTATTTTAGCAAAACAGGACATTTTGAGCTTTAATCAGCGTTTAACGCGTAAAACAGCATAAAAACGTGAAATTTTTGGTATTATTCGTTTTTATTAATATTGCGTCTATTTTGAAAGGAACGGTAACGATCTAAAATGCTTGAAAATGCTTATTTTAGCAAAACAGCACGTTTTGAGCTTTAATCTGCGTTTTAACGCCTAAAACAGCATAAATACGACGAATTTTTTATTATTCGTTTTTTTTATTAATATTGCTTCTATTTGAACGATTTCCAACGATCTAAAATGCTTGAAAATACTTATTTTGTAGCAAAACAGCACGTTTTGAGCTTTTAATCTGCGTTTTTAACGCGTAAAACAGCTTTATAAAACGACAGAAATTTTTATTGATACAGATTTTTTATTAATATTGCGTCTGTTGAACGATTTCCAACGATAAAATACTTGAAAATGCTTATTTTTAGCAAACAGCGCGTTTTGAGGCTTTATTCTGCGTTTTAAGCGTAAAACAACATAAAAACGACGAAATTTTTATTCGTTTTATTTTTATTGCGTCTATTTGAACGGTTTCAACGATACAAATGCGCCCAGAAATGCTTATTTTAAGCTTAAAGAGCAAGCACGTTTTGAAGGCTTTTAATCACCCGCACGTTTTAACGCGTAAAACAGCATAAAACGACGAATTTACTTTATTATTCGTTTTTATTATGTTAGCTTCTATTTGAACGATTTCAACGATCTAAAATGCTTGAAAATGCTTATTTTAGCAAAACAGCGTTTGACTTTAATCTGCGTTTTAACGCGTAAAAACAGCATAAAACGACAGAAATTTTTATTATTCCGTTTTTTATATAATATTGCGTCTGGCCCGAACGATTTCAACGATCTAAATGCTTGAAAATGCTTATTTTAGCGGAAACAGCACGTTTGAGCTTTTAATCACCGTTTTAACGCGTAAAACAGCTTATAAAACGACGAATTTTTATTATTCGTTTTATTAATATTGCTTCTATTTGAACTATTTCCACGATCTAAAATGCTTGAAAATGCTTATTTTAGCAAAACAGCACGTTTGAGCTTTAATCTGCATTTTAACGCGTAAAACAACATAAAACGACGAATTTTTATTATTCGTTTTTTATTAATATTTAAGCTTCTATTTGAACGATTTCAACGATCTAAAATGCTTGAAAATGATTATTTTAGCAAAAGAGCAACTTTTACGTTTTTGAGCGTTAATCTGCGTTTAACGCGTAAAACAACATAAAACGGCAGAAGTTTTTATTATTCGTTTTATTAATATTGCGTCTATTTGAACGATTTCAGCGATGGAAATGCTTGAAAGTACTTATTTTAGCAGCAAAACAGCACGTTTTGAGCTTTAATCTGCGTTTAACGCGTAAACAGCGCGAAACGACGGGTACATTATTCGTTTTTTAGTATGTTGCTTCTATTTGAACGATTTCAACGATCTAAATGCTTGAAAATGCTTATTTTAGCAAACAGCACGTTTTGAGCTTTATTCTGCGTTTAACGCGTAAAAGAAACATAAAAACAACAGAAATTTTTATTATTCGTTTTTTTTTTTAATAATATTGCGTCTATTTGCACGGTTCAGTCTAAAATTAGCGAAAATGCTTGTTTAGCAAAACAGCACGTTTTGAGCTTTAATCTGCGTTTTAACGCGTAAACAGCATAAAACGACGAATTTTATTATTCGTTTTTATGTATTGCTTCTATTTGAACGGTGCAACGATCTAAAATAAGCGAAAATGCTTATTTTAACAAAACAGCACGTTTGAGCTTTATTCTGCGTTTTAACGCGTAAAACAGCAACATAAAGTCGGCGAAATTTTTATTATTCACGTTTTTATTATGTGCGTCTATTTGAACGATTTCAACGATCTAAAATGCTTGAAAATTCTTATTTTAGCAAAACAGTACGTTTGAGCTTCAATCTGCGCATTTTAACTTGTAGCAGCAACATAAAAATGACGAATTTTTATTATTCGTTTTTATTAATACTTTCGCTCTATTTAAACGATTTCAGATAAAATGCTTGAAAATGCTTATTTGTAAAACACCACGTTTGAGCTTTAATCTGCGTTTTAACGCGTAAAACAGCATAAAAACGACGAAATTTTTATTATTCGTTTTATTAATATTTGCTTCTATTTGAACAGTTCAACGATCTAAAATGCCCGAAAATGCTTATTTTAGCAAAACAGGACGTTTGAGCTTTAATCAGCGTTTTAACGCGTAAAACAACGCCGTAGGCGAAATTTTTTATTTATTTAACGTTTTATTAATATGCATCTATTTGAACGATTTCAACGATCAAAATGCTTGAAAATGCTTATTTTAGCAAAACAGCGTTTGGCTTTAATCTGCGTTTAACGCCTAAAACAGCATAAATACGACGAATTTTTATTATTCGTTTTTATTAATATTGCTTCTATTTGAACGGTTCAGCGATCTAAAATGCTTGAAATGCTTATTTTAGCAAAGGCAGCACGTTTTGAGCTTTTAATCTGCGTTTTAACGCGTAAAACAACATAAAACGACGAGGTACTTTATTATTCGTTTTTATTAATATTGCGTCTATTTGAACGTTTAAGCGATCTAAAATACTTGAAAATGCTTATTTTAGCAAAACAGCACGTTTTGAGCTTTATTCTGCGTTTTAACGCGTAAAACGTATAAAAGCTGGAAATTTTTGTATTTGTTTTTTATTTTTTGTGCGTCTATTTGAACAATTTCAACGAACTAAAATGGCGTAGCGGCGAAACAGCACGTTTGGGCTTTAATCTGCGTTTTAACGCGTAAAGACGACATAAAACGACGGAATTTTTTTATTATTCGTTTTTATTAATATTCTTCTATTTGAACGGTTCAACGATCTAAAATGCTTGAAAATACTTATTTTAATAGCAAAACAGCACGTTTTGAGCTTTAATCTGCGTTTAACGCGTAAGGCAGCATAAAACGGCAGAATTTTTATTGGCTAAGTTTTTTTATAATGTGCATCTGTTGAACGATTCCAGCGATCTGAAATGCTGAAAGAAATGCTTATTTTAGCAGCAAAACAGCACGTTTTGAGAGCTTTAATCTGCGTTTAACGCGTAAAACAGCATAAACGGCAGATTTTTATTATTCGTTTTTTATTAATATTGCTTCTATTTGAACTATTTCAACGTCTAAAATGCTTGAAAATGCTTATTTTTGTAAAACAGCACGTTTGAGCTTTAATCCTGCGTTTAACGCGGCGGCAACATAAAACGACGAAATTTTATTGTTGGTTTTTATTAATATTGCTTCCTATTTGAACGATTTCAACGATCTAAAATGCTTGAAAATGATTATTTTAGCAAAACAGCACGTTTTTGAGCGTTAATCGCCGTTTTAACGCGTAAAACAGCGCAAAACGACAGAAGTTTTTTATTCGTTTTATTAATATTGCGTCTATTTGGAACGATTTCAGCGATCCGTGGCGAAAATACTTATTTTAGCGGCAACAGCACGTTTTGAGCTTTAATCTGCGTTTAACGCGTAAAACGGCATAAACGACGAATTTTTATTATTCACGTTTTTTATTAATGTTAGCTTCTATTTGAACGATTTCAACGATCGAAATGCTTGATACTTGTGCAAACGGCGTTTTGAGCATTCTGCGTTTTGCGAAACGTAAAGGCATAAGAACAATTTAAATTTTATTATTCGTTTTAATAAATATTGCGTCTGTTGCACGTTTGCGTCTAAAATGCTTGAAAATGCTGTTTGTAAAACAGCAC
>NW_027047714.1:0-13214 GCF_025399875.1 Dalotia coriaria
TATTTAAAAAGAATAATAAAAAATTTGTCGTTTTTTTTTGCTGTTTTAACGTTAAAAACGCAGATTAAAACTTTAAAACGTGCTGTTTTGCTAAAAAAAAAACATTTTCAAAAAACATTTTTAGATCCCTTGAAATCGTTCAAATAGACGCAATAAAATAAAAAAAGAAAAAAATAAAAAATTTCTTGTTTTTTTGCTGTTTTTTCGCGTTAAAACGGGGAATAAAACTCAAAAAAGTGCTGTTTTGCTAAAATAACATTTTTTGCCCTTTTTAGATCGTTGGGAAAACGTTCAAATAGACGCCAAAATTTTAAAAAAAAAACGAATAATAAAAAAAATTTTATCGTTTTTATGTTTTTTTACGCGTTTAAAAAGCAGATTAAAGCTCAAAACGTTTCTGTTTTGCTAAAATAAGCATTTTCAAGCATTTTTTGGGTCGTTTAAATCGTTCAAATAGAAGCAATATTTTAAAAAAAAACGAATAAATAAAAAATTTCCGTCGTTTTTTGGGGTGTTTTACGCGTTAAAGCGCGATTTTAAAAACTCGAAACGTGCTGTTTTGCTAAAATAAGCATTTTCGCCCCCGGGGGCCCTTTTGGGAAAACGTTCAAATAGACGGGAATATTAATAAAAAAAAAATATTGGTAAGTGGGTTTTTTGCTGTTTTACGCGTTAAAACGCAGGGTTAAAAACCCAAAAAGAGCTGTTTTTTAAAAAAAAAGCATTTTCAAGCATTTTTGGGTCGTTGAAATCGTTTTAAATAGAAGCAATATTGATAAAAAAAGAATAATAAAAAAATTTGTCCGCTTTTTTTACCCCGTTAAAACGCAGATTAAAGCCCAAAAAGTGCTGTTTTGCTAAAATAAGCATTTTCAAGCATTTTAGATCGTTGGGGAAAACGTTCAAATAAGGGAAACAATTTAATAAAAACGAATAATTTAAAAAATTTGTCGTTTTTTTACTGTTTTTCGCGGGTTAAAAAGCAGATTAAAACTCAAAACGTGCTGTTTTTCTAAATAACATTTTTTAAACATTTTAGATCGTTGGGGAAAACGGAAAAAACGGGGGCCCAAAAAATAAAAAAAAATAATAAAAAAATTTCCCCTCGTTTTTTTGCTGTTTTACGCGTTAAAACGCAGATTAAAAACTGAAAAAGTACTGTTTTGCTAAAATAAGCATTTTCAAAAACATTTTTAGATCCCCCTTGGGAAAACGTTCAAATAGAAGCAAATTTAAAAAAAAAAATAATAAAAAATTTTGTTTTTTTGCTGTTTTTTCCCTTTAAAAAACGAGGGTTAAAACTCAAAACGTGCTGTTTTGCTAAAATAAAGCATTTTCAAAACATTTTAGATCGTTAAAATCGTTCAAATAGGCAATATTAAAAAAACAAAATTTAAAAAAATTTTTGTCGTTTTTTCCCTTTTTTCCCCGTTCGCGGGGATTAAAACTCAAACGTGCTGTTTTGCTTTAAAAAAAGCATTTTCAAGCATTTTTTAAAACCCCTTGAAATCGTTCAAATAAACAATATTGATAAAAAGCAAGGGAAAAGAAATTTGTGGGTTTTTTGGGGGTTTTCCCTTAAAAACGCGGGGTTAAAACTCGAAACGTGCTGTTTTGCTAAAATAAGCATTTTTTAAGCATTTTTAGATCGTTGGGAAAACGTTCAAAAGCGCAATATTAAAAAAACAATAATAAAAAATTTCCCTCGTTTTTTTGGGTGTTTTGCGTCCCAAAGCGGTTAAAAACTCAAAGCGCGGTTTTTAAAATAAGCATTTTCGCCCTTTTGAAACGTTGGGAAAACCCTTCCCAAAAAGAAGCAATATTAAAAAAAACGAATTAAAAAAAATTTGTCGTTTTTTTGCGGCCCCGTTAAAAAGCAGATTAAAACTCAAAACGTGCTGTTTTGCCAAAATAAACATTTTTGCATTTTAGATCGTTTAAATGTTCAAATGGGGCCTTAATAAAAAAAAAAACGAATAATAAAAAAAACCCTGGGTTTTTTCTTTTTTACCCCTTTAAAACGCAGAATAAAGCTCAAAACGGGTGTTTTGCTTTTAAACATTTTTAAGCATTTTAGATCGTTTTGGGAAAAGAACAGGACGCCCTATTTAAAAAAAACGAATAATAAAAAATTTTTCGTTTTTTTGTTTTTTTACGCGTTAAAACGCAGGAAATTAAAACTCAAAACGTTTCTGTTTTGCTTAAACATTTTTTAAGCATTTTAGATCGTTTGAAACCGTTTCCCAAAAAGGGAAATATTAATAAAAACAATAATAAAAAAATTCCCTCGTTTTTTTGCTGTTTTTCGCGTTAAAACGCAGAAAAGCTCAAAAAGGCCCGTTTTTTTCTAAATAAGCATTTTTTAAGCATTTTAGATCTTTGAAATCGTTCCAAATAGACGCAATATTAATAAAAAAAATAATAAAAAAATTTGTCGTTTTTTTGTTTTTTTTGGGGGTTAAAACCGATTAAAGCCCAAAACGTGCTGTTTTTTGCTAAAATAAGCATTTTCAAAATCCCGTTTGAAAAGTTGAAATAGACGCAATTTAATAAAAAAAAATTAAAAAAATTTTTCGTTTTTAAGTTTTTTTACGCGTTAAAACGCAGATTAAAGCTCAAAACGGGTGTTTTGCTAAAAAAGCATTTTCAAGCATTTTAGATCGTTTAAATCGTTCAAAAAAGACGAAATAAAAAAAAAAAACGAATAATAAAAATTTTTTTCCCTTTTTTGGGGTGTTTAAAGCGATAAAACGAGATTAAAGCTCAAAAAAGTGCTGTTTTGCTAAAATAAAATTTTCAAGCATTTTGGTCGTTGGTCGTTCAAATAGAAGCAATATTAATAAAAAAGAATAATAAAAAAATTTGTCGTTTTTTTGCTGTTTTACGCGTTAAACGCAGATTAAAACTCAAAACGGCTGTTTTGCTAAAATTGTTTTCAAACATTTTAGATCGTTGAAATCCCTTCAAATAGAAGCAAATTAAAAAAACGAATAATAAAAATTGTCGTTTTATGCTTTTTTTTACCGGGGTTTAAAAAA
Organism: Dalotia coriaria; assembly: GCF_025399875.1. NCBI lineage: Eukaryota > Metazoa > Arthropoda > Insecta > Coleoptera > Staphylinidae > Dalotia > Dalotia coriaria. The sequence goes on from NW_027047714.1 coordinate 3,039, forward strand.
CCGAATTTTAAACTCAAATCGTGCTGTTTTGCTAAAATAAGATTTTCAAAACATTTTGGGGTCGTTGAAACCCTTTTTCAAAAAAGACCCCCCAAAAAATAAAAAAGAATAATAAAATTTTTTTTTTTTTTTTTTTTTTTTTTTTTGGGGAAAAAAAATTTTTTTTTAAAAAAATTTTTCCCCCCCTTTAAAAAAAAAATAAAAAAAAAAAGGAAAATTTTAAAAAAGGGGGGGCCAAAAATTTTTAAAAAAAAAATTTTTTTTAAAATTTTAAAAATTTTTTTTTAAAAAAATTTTTAAAAAAGAAAATTAAAAAAAATTTTTTAAAAAAAAATTTTTTTTTTTTTAAATTAAAAAATTTTTTTAAAAAAATTTTTTTAAAAAATTTTTTTTTTTTAAATTTTTTAAAAAAACCAAAAAAAAAAAATTTTTTTTTTTTTTCCCTTTTTTTTTTTTGGGGGGGGGTTTTTTTTTTAAAAACTTTTTTTTGTTTAAAAAAAAAAAAAAAAAAAAAAAAAAAATTTTTTTTTTTTTTAAAAAAAAAAAATTGGTTTTTTTTTTTTAAAAATTTTTAAATTTTTTTTTTTAAAAAAAAAAAAAAAAAAAAAAAAATTTTTTTGGTTTTTTTCCCCCCCAAAAAAAAAATTTTTTTTGTTTTTAAAAAATTTTTTTTAAAAAAAAATTTTTTAACTTTAAAAAAAAAAAAAAAAAAAAAATTTTTTTTTTTTTTTTGCTTTTTGGGTTTAAAAAAAAGGGTTTCCCCTTTTTTTTTTTTTTTTAAATTTTAAAACCCTTAAATGGCAAAAAAAAAGGAAAAAAAAAAAAAATTTTTTTTTTTTTGGTTTTCCTTAAAACCAAAAAAACCCCCTTTTTTTTTTTAAAATTTTTTTTTTTTAAAATTTAAAAAACCCAAAAAAAAAAAAAAAAAAAATTTTTTAAAAAGGGGTTTTTTTTTGGGGGGAAAAAAAAAAATAAATTTTTTTTAAAAAAAAAAAAATTTTTTTTTTTTTTAAAAAAAAAATTAAAAAAATTTAAAAAAAAAAATTTTTTTTTTTTTTTTTAAAAAAAAAAAAGGGTTTTTTTAAAAAAATTTTTTAAATTTTTGTTTTTCCAAAAAAAATTTTTTAAAAAAAAAAAAAAAATTTTTTTTTTTTTTTTTTTAAAAAAAAAAAAACCCGGGGGTTTTTTTTTTAAAAAAATTTTTTTTTTTTGGTTTTTAAAAAAAACAATATTAATAAAAACGAATAATAAAAAATTTTTTTTTTTTTTTTTTCCTTTTAAAACCAAAAAACCAAAAGGTGTTTTTTAAAAAAAATTTTTTTTTTAAAAAAAAAAAAAAAAAAAAAAAAAAAAAAAATTTTTTTTTTTCCCCCAAAAAAAAAAAAAAAACCCTTTTTTTAAAAAAAATTTTTTTTTAAAAATTTAAAAAAAAATTTTTTAAAAAAAAAAAAAAAAATTTTTTTTTTTTTTTTTTTAAAAAAAAAAAAACCCCGGGGGTTTTTTTTTAAAATTTTTTTTTTTTAAATTTAAAAAAAAAAAAAAAAAAAAAAAATTTTTTTTTTTTTTTTAAAATTAAAAAAAAGGCCCCTTTTTTTTTTTTAAAAAAACAAAAATTTTTGAAATTTTAAAAAAAAAAAAAAAAAAAAAAATTTTTTTTTGGTTTTTTGGTTTTTTTAAAAAAAAGTTAAAACCCTTTTTTTTAAAAAAAAAAATTTTAAAATTTTTTTTTTTTTAAAAAAAAAATAAAAAAAAAAAAAAAAATTTTTTTTTTTTTTTTTTAAAAAAAAATTTTTTTGGTTTAAAAAAATTTTTAAAAAAAAAAAAAAAAGTCGTTTTTCCTTTTTTTTTAAAAGCAAAAAAAAAAAAAGGGGGGTTTTTTTAAAAAAACATTTTTAAGCATTTTAGATGGTTGAAATCGTTCAAATAAAGCATATTAATAAAAACGAATAATAAAAATTCGTCGTTTTTATGCTGTTTTACGCGTTAAAACGCAGATTAAAACTCAAAACGTGCTGTTTTGCTAAAATAAGCATTTTCAAGCATTTTAGATCTTGAAATCGTTCAAATAGAAGCAATATTAATAAAAACGAATAATAAAAATTCGTCGTTTTTATGCTGTTTTACGCGTTGAAACGCAGATTAAAGCTCAAAACGTGCTGTTTTGCTAAAATAAGCACTTTCAAGCATTTTAGATCGTTGAAATCGTTAAATAGACGCAATATTAATAAAACGAATAATAAAAATTTCGTCGTTTTATGCTGTTTTACGCGTTAAAACGCAGATTAAAACTCAAAACGTGCTGCTTTGCTAAAATAAGCATTTTCAAGCATTTTAGATCGTTGAAATCGTTCAAATAGAAGCAATATTAATAAAAACGAATAATAAAAATTCGTCGTTTTATGCTGTTTTACGCGTTAAAACGCAGATTAATTCTCAAAACGTGCTGTTTTGCTAAAATAAGCATTTTCAAGCATTTTAGATCGTTGAAATCGTTCAAATAGACGCAATAAAATAAATAACGAATAATAAAAATTTCGTCGTTTTATGCTGTTTTACGCGTTAAAACGCAGAATAAAGCTCAAAACATGCTGTTTTGCTAAAATAAAGCATTTTTAAGCATTATAGATCGTTGAAATCGTTCAAATAGACGCAATATTAATAAAAACGAATAAAAATATCGTCGTTTTTACTGCTGTTTTACGCGTTAAAACGCAGATTAAAAGCTCAAAACGTGCTGTTTTGCTAAAATAAGCATTTTCAAGCATTTTTAGATCGTTGAAATCGTTCAAATAGAAGCAATATTAATAAAACGAATAATAAAAATTCGTCGTTTTTACGCTGTTTACGCGTTAAAACGCAGATTAAACTCAAAACGTGCTGTTTTGCTAAAAAAGCATTTTCATGCATTTTTAGATCGTTGAAATCGTTCAAATAGACGCAATATTAATAAAAACGAATAATAAAAATTTCGTCGTTTTATGCTGTTTTACGCGTTAAAACGCTGATTAAAACTCAAAACGTGCTGTTTTGCTAAAATAAGCATTTTCAAGCATTTTAGATCGTTGAAACGTTTCAAATAGACGCAATATTAATAAAACAAATAATAAAAATTTCGTCGTTTTATGCTTTTTACGCGTTAAAACGCAGAATAAAAGCTCAAAACTGCTGTTTTGCTTAAATAAGCATTTTCAAAGCATTTTAGATCGTTGAAATCGTTCAAATAGACGCAATATAATAAAAACGAATAATAAAAATTTCGTCGTTTTATGCTGTTTTTCGCGTTAAAACGCAGATTAAAGCTCAAAACGTGCTGTTTTGCAAAAAAAAGCATTTTCAAGCATTTTAGATCGTTGAAATCGTTCAAATAGACGCAATATTAATAAAAACAAATAATAAAAATTCGTCGTGTTTATGCTGTTTTTACGCGTTAAACGCAGATTAAAGCTCAAAACGTGCTGTTTTGCTTTAAATTAAACATTTTCAAGCATTTTTAGATCGTTGAAATCACGTTCCAAATAGACGCAATATTAATAAAAACGAATAATAAAAATTAGTCGTTTTATGCTGTTAACGCGATAAAACGCAGATTAAAGCTCAAAACGGTGCTGTTTGCTTTAAAATAAGCATTTTCAAGCATTTTTAGATCGTTGAAATCGTTCAAATAGAAGCAATATTAATAAACGAATAATAAAAAACTCGTCGTTTTATGCTGTTTTACGCGTTAAAACGCAGATTGAGTCAAAACGTGCTGTTTTGCTAAAATAAGCATTTTCAAGCATTTTTAGATCGTTGAAATCGTTCAAATAAAGCAATATTAATAAAAACGAATAATAAAAAATTCGTCGTTTTTATGCTGTTTTACGCGTTAAAACGCAGATTAAACTCAAAACGTGCTGTTTTGCTAAAATAAGCATTTTCCAAGCATTTTAGATCGTTGAAATCGTTCCAAATAGAAGCAATATTAATAAAAACGAATAATAAAAATTCGGCGTTTTTATGCTGTTTTACGCGTTAAAACGCAGTTAAAGCTCAAAACGTGCTGTTTTGCTAAAATAAAGCATTTTCAAGCATTTTAGATCGTTGAAATCGTTCAAATAGACGCAATAAAATAAAAAAGCGAATAATAAAAATTTCGTCGTTTTTATGCTGTTTTACGCGTTAAAACGCAGAATAAAGCTCAAAACGTGATGTTTTTGCTAAAGAAGCATTTTCAAGCATTTTTAAATCGTTGAAATCGTTCCAAATAGACGCAATATTAATAAAAACGAATAATAAAAATTTCGTCGTTTTTATGCTTAACTGCGCGTTAAAACGCAGATTAAAGCTCAAAACGTGCTGTTTTGCTTAAAATAATCATTTTCAAGCATTTTAGATCGTTAAATCGTTCAAATAGAAGCAATATTATTAATAAAAACGAATAATAAAATTCGTCGTTTTATGCTGTTTTACGTTAAAACTGAATTAAAGCTCAAAACGTGCTGTTTTGCTAAAATAAGCATTTTCAAGCATTTTAGATCGTTGAAATCGTTCAAATAGACGCAATAATAAAAACGAATAATTAAAATTTCGTCGTTTTTATAACATTTTACGCGTTAAACGCTGATTAAAACTCAAAACGTGCTGTTTTGCTAAAATAAACATTTTCAAGCATTTTGAATCGTTGAAATCGTTCAAATAGAAGCAATATTAATAAAAACGAATAATAAAAAAATTCGTCGTTTTACGCTGTTTTACGCGTTAAAACGCAGATTAAAAACTCAAAACGTGCTGTTTTGCTAAAATAGCATTTTCTGCATTTTAGATCGTTGAAATCACGTTCAAATAGACGCAATATTAATACAAAAACGAATAATAAAAATTTCGTCGTTTTTATGCTGTTTTACGCGTTAAAACGCTGATTAAAACTCAAAACGTGCTGTTTTGCTAAAATAAGCATTTTCAAGCATTTTAGATCGTTGAAATCGTTCAAATAGACGCAATAATGTAAAACGAATAATAAAAATTCGTCGTTTTTATGCTGTTTTACGCGTTAAAACGCAGATTAAAGCTCAGAACGATGCTGTTTTTCTAAAATAAGCATTTGCAAGCATTTTTAGATCGTTGAAATCGTTCAAATAGAAGCAATATTAATAAAAACGAATAATAAAAATTTCGTCGTTTATGCTGTTTTACGCGTTAAAACGCAGATTAAAAGCTCAAAAACGTGCTGTTCTGCTAAAATAAGCGCTGCGGCATTTTAGATCGTTGAAATCGTTTAAATAGAAGCAGTAATAAAAACTAATAAAAATTCGTCATTTTTTATGCTGTTTGCGCGTTAAAACACTTGATTAAAGCTCAAAACGTGCTGTTTTTGTAAAATAAGCATTTTCAAGCATTTTAGATCGTTGAAATCACGTTCAAATAGACGCAATATTAGCAAAAACAAATAATAAAGGCTGTCGTTTTTATGCTGTTTTTACGTGTTAAACGCAGAATAAAGCTCAAAACGTGCTGTTTTGCCAAATAAGCATTTTCAAGCATTTTAGATCGTTGAAATCGTTCCAGAAATAGAAGCGGTATTAATAAAAAACGAATATGTAAAAAAATTCGTCGTTTTATGCTTTTGTTTTACGTTAAAACGCAATTAAAGCTCAAAACGTGCTGTTTTGCTAAAATAAGCATTTTCAAGCATTTTTAGATCGTTGAAATCGTTCAAATAGACGCAATATTAATAAAAACAAATAATAAAAAATTCGTGCGTTTTTATGCTGTTTTACGCGTTAAAACGCAGATTAAAGCTCAAAACATGCTGTTTTGCTAAAATAAAGCATTTTCAAGCATTTTAGATCGTTGAAATCGTTCAAAAATAAAGCAATATTAATAAAAAACGAATAATAAAAATTCGTCGTTTTTATGCTGTTTACGCGTTAAGAAACGCAGATTAAAGCTCAAAACGTGCTGTTTTGCTAAAATAAGCATTTTTCAAGCATTTTAGATCGTTGAAATCGTTCAAATAGAAGCAATATTATTAAAAACGAATAATAAAAAAATCGTCGTTTTTATGCTGTTTTGCGCGTTAAAACGCAGATTAAAGCTCAAAACGTGCTGTTTTGCTACAAAATAAGCATTTTCAAAAAGATTTAAATCGTTTTAGCGTATTAAAAGAATAAAAAATTTTCCCTTTTTTCTTTTTCTTAAAAACAATTAAAAAAAAAATCGTTTTTTAAAAAAAAAATTTTAAAAATTTAAATTTTAAAATTTAAAAAAAACTAAAAAAACTTTTTTTATGCTGTTTTGCTTAAAACCCTTTAAAACTAAAAATTTTTTTTTTAAAAAACATTTTAAAAATTAAATGTTTTAAAAAAATTTAATAAAAAAGAAAATAAAAAATTTCCCTTTTTCTTTTGCTTAAAAAAAAAAAAAACAAAAATTTTTTTTAAAATAAAAAATTTTTGCTTTTGTGTTAAACGTTAAAAAAAGCAAATTTAAAAAAAACCGAAAAAAAAAGCTTTTTTTTTTTTTAGCGTTAAAACCTTTAAAAAGGTTTTTTCAAAATAAATTTTTTTGCTTTTAGCGTTAAACGTTTAAATAAAGCTTTTAAAAAAGAAATTAAAAGCTTTTAAAGTTTCCCCTTAAAAGAGATTAATAAAACGGGTTTTTAAAATCTTTTAAAAACTTTTAGCGTTAAACGCAAAAAAGGGAAATTTTTCAATAAAAAAATTCCTTTTAGTGTTTTACCCTTAAAAGGAATTAAATAAAAGGGGGTTTTTTTAAAAAATTTTAACTTTTTTTTTAAAAAAAAACCAAATTTCAAAATAAAAATTGTTTTTTATGCTGAACCCTAAAAGCAATTAAATAAAAAACCTTTTTTAAAATGCTTTTTAAATTTTTACGTTAAACGTTAAATAAAGCTTTTAAAAAAGATTAAAAAGCTTTTATCTTTTTTCCCTTAAAACAAAAAAAAAATAAAATCTGTTTTTTAAAAAAAGCTTTTAACTTTTTTAAGGAAAGTTTAAAAGGTTTTTTAAAAAAGAAAAATTTAAAAAAAAGTCGTTTTATGTTTTTAGCTTAAAAACCCAAAAAAAAATGGTTTTTAAAAAAAAGTTTTTTAACGTTGTTTAAATAAAAAATTTTAAAAAAAAAAATTAAAAAACGGGTTTTTTTCGTTTTTACGCTTTAAAAAAAAAAAAAAATCCTGCTGTTTTTCTAAAAAAAATTTTTTTGCTTTTTTAACGTTTAAAAGTTTTAAAAGAACCCCAAAAAAAAAAAACTAAAGTTTTCGTTTTTTTTAAAAAAACGAAATAAAAAAAAAAATTTTAAAACATTTTTTAAATTTAAACGTTTTTGCCAAATTTAAAAAAAAAAAAAATTTTTTTTTTCCTATTAAAAAGTTTAAATAAAAAATTTTTTTTTTAAAATAACATTTTTAAAAAAAAATCGTTGAAACCCTAAGCAAAATTTTAAAAAAAAGAATAAAAAAAAAACCCTTTTTTTTTTTCCCAAAAGCGTTAAAAATAAAACGTGGTTTTGCTAAAAAGCTTTTTCAAAAAAATTTTTTTAAATTTAAATGGAATTTAATAAAAACAATAATTTAAAACGGTTTTTAAATTTTTTGCGTTAAAAACTGTTAAAAATAAAACCGGGTTTTTTAAAAAAAACTTTTAAGCATTTTAACTTAAATCGTTAAATGGCAAATTTAAAAAAAAATAAAAAAATTTGATCTGTTTTAGCGTTAAAAGCGTTAAACTCAAAATTTTTTTTAATGCTTTCAGCTTTTAGATTTAAATCGTTAAAAGGCAAAAAAAAAAAAAAAAATTTTTTGGGGTTTTTTTTTTTACCAAAAAGTTAAAAGCTTTTTTTTTTTAAAAAATTTTGGGTTTTTTTTAAAAAAAAATAAAAAAAAAAAAAAATTTTTTCCTTTTTTGCTTTTTACGCAAAAGGGTTAAACTAAAAAATTCTGTTTTGCTAAAATAAGCATTTTCAAGCATTTTAGATCGTTGGAATCGTTCAAATAGACGCAATATTAATAAAACGAATAATAAAAAATTCGTCGTTTTTATGTGTTTTACGCGTTAAAACGCAGATTAAAGCTCAAAACGTGCTGTTTTGCTAAAATAAGCATTTTCAAGCATTTTAGATCGTAGAAATCGGTCAAATAGACGCAATATTAATAAAACGAATAATAAAAATTTCGTCGTTTTATGCTGTTTTACGCGTTAAAACGCAGATTAAAAGCTCAAAACGTGCTGTTTTGCTAAAATAAGCATTTTCAAGCATTTTAGATCGTTGAAATCGTTTAAATAGAAGCAATATTAATAAAAACGAATAATAAAAATTCGTCATTTTATGCTGTTTTACGCGTTAAAACTCAGATTAAAGCTCAAAACGTGCTGTTTTGCTAAAATAAGCATTTTCAAGCATTTTAGATCGTTGAAATCGTTCAAATAGACGCAATATTAATAAAAACGAATAATAAAATTTCGTCGTTTTATGCTGTTTTACGCGTTAAAACGCCGAATAAAGCTCAAACGTGCTGTTTTACTAAAATAAGCATTTTCAAGCATTTTAGATCGTTGAAATCGTTCAAATAGAAGAATATTAATAAAAACGAATAATAAAAATTCGTCGTTTTATGCTGTTTTACGCTTAAACGCAGATTAAAGCTCAAAACGTGCTGTTTTGCTAAAATAAGCATTTTCAAGCATTTTAGATCGTTGAAATCGTTCAAATAGACGCAATAAAAATAAAAAACGAATAATAAAATTTCGTCGTTTTTATGCTGTTTACGCGTTAAAACGCAGATTAAAGCTCAAAACGTGCTGTTTTGCTAAAATAAGCATTTTCAAGCATTTTAAATCGTTGAAATCGTTCAAATAGAAGCAATATATAAAAAAAACGAATAATAAAAAATCGTCGTTTTTATGTTGTTTTACGCGTTAAAACGCAGATTAAAGCTCAAAACGTGCTGTTTTGCTAAAATAAGCATTTTCAAGCATTTTAGATCGTTGAAATCGTTCAAATAGACGCAATATTAATAAAAACGAATAATAAAAATTTCGTCGTTTTATGTTGTTTTACGCGTTAAAACGCAGATTAAAGCTCAAAACGGCTGTTTTGCTAAAATAAGCATTTTCAAGTATTTTAGATCGTTGAAATCGTTCAAATAGACGCAATATTAATAAAAAACGAATAAAAAAATTCGTCATTTTTATGCTGTTTTTCGCGTTAAAACGCGATTAAAGCTCAAAAAAGTGCTGTTTTGCTAAAATAAGCATTTTCAACATTTTAGATCGTAGAAAAAGTTCAAAAGACGCAAATTAATAAAAACAATAATAAAATTTGTCGTTTTTTTGTGTTTTACGCGTTAAAAACCCGAAAAGTTCAAACGTGCTGTTTTCAAAATAAGCATTTTCAAGCATTTTGATCGTTGAAATCGTTTTAAAAAGAAGCAAATTTAAAAAAAACGAATAATAAAAAAATTTGTCATTTTATGTGTTTTTTCGCGTTAAAACGCAGATTAAAAACTCAAAACGTGCTGTTTTTCTAAAAAAAGCATTTTTCCCTTTTTGATCGTTTAAACGTTCAAAGACGCAAAAAAATAAAAACGAATAATAAAAATTTTTCTTTTTGCGTTTTACGCGTTAAAAAGAATAAAACCAAACGTGATGTTTTTGCAAAAAACATTACTTTTAAATCGTTTAAATCGTTCAAATAGACGCAATATTAATAAAAAAAAGAATAAAAAAAATTTTGTCGTTTTATGTGCTTTACGCGTTAAACGCAGAAAAGTCAAAAAGTGCTGTTTTGCTAAAATAATCATTTTCAAGCATTTTTGATCGTTGAAATCGTTCAAATAGAAGCAATATTTAAAAAAAACGAATAATAAAAAATTTGTCGTTTTTTTCTGTTTTACACGTTAAAACGCAGATTGCTCAAAAAAGCGTTTTTTAAAAAAAGATTTTTAAGCATTTTGATCGTTAAACGTTCAAATAGAGCAAATTAATAAAAAAAGAATAAAAAATTTCCCCTCGTTTTATGTTTTTTTACGCGTTAAAACGCTGATTAAAGCTCAAACGTGCGTTTTGCTAAAATAAGCATTTTCAAACATTTTAGATCGTTGAAATCGTTCAAAGGAACAATATTAATAAAAAAAAAAAAAAAATTTTTCCCCTTCCGTTTTCGCTTTTGGGTTTTACG
>NW_027047715.1:0-13214 GCF_025399875.1 Dalotia coriaria
GATAAAAAGACAAAAATTCTTTTTTTTTAAATTTCTTTTTTGAACGTTTAGTTAAAAAAACCCAAAAAATTTTGCAAAAATTTTTTTGGGGTTTAAATTTTTTCGGTAAACAAATAAAAAAACGAAATTTTTTTTTTTTTGTTTTTATTTAAAACGTTTTTGGGGGTTTAACGCTAAAACTTAAAAGCATTTTAAAAAACCCTTTTTTTTATTTGCTTTAAGGGAAAACAATAAAAGGAAATTTTTTTTTTCTTTTTTTTTTTTGGTTATTTTCGTTTCCCCCTAAAAAGAAAAAACATTTTTAAAAACCCTTTTAGCTTTTAATTCCCTTTTCGCGTAAAAGCTAAAAAGCAAATTTTTTTTTTTTCGTTTTAAATTTTCTTTTAACGTTTAAAAAACTAAAAGCGAAAATTTATTTTAAAAAAGCCCTTTTGAAATTGCGTTTTAAGCGAAAACATTTTTTAAAAGACGTTTTTATTTTCGTTTTATTTAAAAACCATTTAACTTTTTTTTAATTTTTAAAATTTTTTTAAAAAAGGTTTTAGCTTTTTAATTTCTTTAAAGCTAAAAAGCAAAAAGACGTTTTTTTTTTTTTTTGTTTTTTTTTTAAAGCCTAAAACTTTTAAGTTTTTGAAAAAAATTATTTTACAAAACAGCCCATTTAGCTTTAATTTCTTTTAATAAAACACATAAAAAGAAATTTTTTTTTTTTTTTAAAAGCGTTTTGGGGAATTTAAATTTTTAAAATGCTTTTTTAGCAAAAAACACGTTTTAAACTTTAAAGCTTTTAAGCTAAAAGCAAAACAGAAATTTTTTTTTTTTTTTTTTTTTTAATACCATTTAACGACAAATTAAAATCTTAAAAACTTTTTTAAAAACACGTTTTAGCTTTAATTTCTTTTTTTAAAAAAAAAAACGGATTTTTTTTTCGATTTAAAAAGCCTTTTTTTTCGTTTTTTAAATTTAAATCTAAAAGAAAAAAGCTTTTTTTGCAAAACGCCCTTTTTTTTTTTGAACGCGAAAAAAAAACTTTTTTTTTTATTGTTTTTTTAAAATTTCTTTTAAAAAACGATTTAAAAACAAAAACTTTTTTTAGCAAAACAGCAATTTGGGGGTTTTTTTTCGTTTTTTAAGCGTAAAAACATAAAAAAGACAAAATTTTTTTTAATTGTTTTTTTTTAAACGTTTTTGAACTTTTTTTCGTTAAAAGCTTAAAAAATTTTTAAAAACGCCTTTTATTATTTTTTTTTAACCCAAAGAAATAAAAAAGAAAATTTTAATTCTTTTTTTAAAAGGGGTTATTTTAACATTTTCCCTCTAAAAGCGAAAACATTTTAAAAATTTTTTTTTTAATTGCTTTTTAACGGTAAAAAAAAAAAAAAAGCTTTTTTTTTTTTTTTTTTTTTTAAACCATTTTTTAGTTAAAATTTTCTTAAAACCTAAAAAAAACAGGTTTTTTTTTTTAATTGCGTTTTAACGGTAAAAAATAAAAGCGAAATTTTTTAAACGTTTTATTAAAAACCCTTTTTAAAAAGATTTAACGACAAAAATTTTTAAAAATTTTTTTAAAAAAGCCCTTTTATTTAAAACCCTTTAACGTAAAAAACCTAAAAGGGGAATTTTTTTTTCGTTTTTTTAAATTTTTTCTTTTAACGACACATAAAAAATTTTTAAAATCTTTTTAAAAAAAGCCTTTTGAGCTTTTAATTTCTTTTAAAAACTAAAAACAAAAACCGGGTTTTTATTTTCGTTTTTTTAAAGCTAAACGATTTCAACGACAAAAATTTTAAAAAATTTTTTAAAAAACGGTTTGAAAGTTTAACGGTTTTTTTTCTAAAACCCTAAAAAAGCAATTTTTTTTTTTTTGTTTTTCCTCAAAAAACGACAAAAATTTAAAATCTTTTTTAAAAAAAAAATTTTTTGGAAAAACTTTTTTAAGCAAAACACAAAAGAGTTTTAATTTGTTTTTTTTTTTAAACCCCCATTTAAAAAGATTTCCGGGGAAAAAAACTTAAAAAAAAATTTTAGCAAAACAGCTTTTAGCAACCTTTTAACCTAAACCTAAAAAGCGAATTTTTTTTTTTTCGTTTTTTTTAAAAATTGCTTCTATTTGAACGATTTCAACGATCTAAAATGCTTGAAAATGCTTATTTTAGCAAAACAGCACGTTTTGAGCTTTTTTTCTGCGTTTTAACGCGTAAAACAGCAAAAAACGACGAAATTTTTATTATTCGTTTTTATTAATATTGCGTCTATTTGAACGATGTCAACGATCTAAAATGCTTTTAAAATGCTTATTTTAGCAAAACAGGACGTTTTGAGCTTTAATCTGCGTTTTAACGCGTAAAACAGCATAAAAATGACGAATTTTTATTCGTTTTTATTAATATTGCTTCTATTTAAACGATTTCAACGATCTAAAATGCTTGAAAATGCTTATTTTGCAAAACAGCACGTTTTGAGCTTTAATTCTGCGTTTTAACGCGTAAAACAGCATAAAAACGACGAAATTTTTATTATTCGTTTTTTAATATTGCGTCTATTTGAACGATGTTTAACGATCTAAAATGCTTGAAAATGCTTATTTTAGCAAAACAGCACGTTTTGAGCTTTAATCTGCGTTTTAACGCGTAAAACAGCATAAAACGACAATTTTTATTATTCGTTTTTATTAATATTGCTTCTATTTGAACGATTTCAACGATCTAAAATGTTGAAAATTTTATTTTAGCAAACAGCCGTTTTGAGTTTAATCTGCGTTTTAAGCTAAAAGCATAAAACGACGAAATTTTTTATCGTTTTTATTTTATTGCGTCTATTTGAACGTTTCAACGATCTAAAATTGCTTGAAATTGCTTATTTTAGAAAAAAGCACGTTTTGATTTTAACCTGCGTTTTAACGCGTAAAAGCATTAAAAACGACGAAATTTTGTATTATTCGTTTTTATTATATTGCTTCTATTGACGATTTCAACGATCTAAAATGCTTGAAAATGCTTATTTTAGCAAAACAGCACGTTTTGAGCTTTAATCTGCGTTTTAACGCGTAAACAAAAGCATAAAACGACGAAATTTTTAATTCGTTTTATTAATATTGCGTCTTTGAACGTTCAACGATCTAAAATGCTGAAATTTATTTTAGATTTTATACTTTTGAGCTTTAATCTGCGTTTTAACGATGTAAAAAGCATAAAATGACGAATTTTTTTATTCGTTTTTATTAATATTGCGTCTATTTGAACGGATTTAAACGATCTAAAATGCTTGAAATGCTTATTTTAGCAAAACAGCATGTTTTATTTAACGCTTTCAATAAAACAGCTGAAAAGACGAATTTTTATTATTCGTTTTATTTATTGCTTATTTAACGATTTCAACGATCTAAAAATGCTTTTGAAAATGCTTATTTTAGCAATTAACGTTTGATTATTCTGCGTTTTAATCGCGTAAAACAGCATAAAACGACGAATTTTTATTATTCGTTTTATTAATATTGTTCTATTTGAACGATTTCAACGATCTAAATGCTTTGAAAATGCTTTATTTTAGCAAAACAGCAGTTTTGAATCTTTATCTGCGTTTTAACGCGTAAAACAGCATTAAAAACGACGAAATTTTATTATTCGTTTTTATTAATATTGCGTCTATTTGAACGATGCACGATCTAAAATGCTTGAAAATGCTTATTTATAGCAAAACAGCACGTTTTGAGTTTAATCTGCGTTTTAACGTTAAAACAGCATAAAATGACGAATTATTATTTTTTATTAATATTGTTTTATTTAAACTGATTTCAACGATCTAAAATGCTTGAAAATGCTTATTTTGCAAAACAGCACGTTTTGAGCTTTAATCTGCGTTTAACGCGTAAAACAAGCAAAAAAACGACGAAATTTTTTATTATTCGTTTTTTTAATATTGCTTCTATTTGAACGATTTCAACGATCTAAAAATGCTTGAAAATGCTTTATTTTAGCAAAACAGCACGTTTAGCTTTATTCTGCGTTTTAACGCGTAAACACAAAAAACACGAATTTTTATTATTCGTTTTTATTAATATTTCTCTATTTAACGATTTCAACGATCTAAAATGCTTGAAAAGCTTATTTTAGCAAAACAGCACGTTTTAGTTTTAATCGCGTTTTAACGCGTAAAACAGCATAAAAACGACGAATTTTTATTATTCGTTTTTATTAATATTGCTTCTATTTGAACGATTTCAAGATCTAAAATGCTTGAAAATGCTTATTTTAGCAAAACAGCACGTTTTGAGCTTTATCTGCGTTTTAACGCGTAAAACAGCAATAAAACGACGAATTTTTATTATTCGTTTTTATTAATATTGCTTCTATTTGAACGATTTCAAAGATCTAAAATGCTTGAAAATGCTTATTTTAGCAAAACAGCACGTTTTGAGCTTTATTCTGCGTTTTAACGCGTAAAACAGCATAAACGACGAAATTTTTATTATTCGTTTTTATTAATATTGCGTCTATTTGAACGATGTCAACGATCTAAAATGCTTGAAAATGCTTATTTTTAGCAAAACAGCACGTTTTGAGTTTTAATCTGCGTTTTAACGGTAAAAAGCATAAAAAAGACGAATTTTTTATTATTCGTTTTTATTAATATTGCTTCTATTTAAACGATTTCAACGATCTAAAATGCTTGAAAATGCTTATTTTGCAAAACAGCACGTTTTGAGTTTTAATCTGCGTTTTAACGCGTAAAACAGCATAAAACGACGAAATTTTTTATTTTTGTTTTTTAATATTGTTTCTATTTGAACGATTTCAACGATCTAAAATGCTTTGAAAATGCTTTTATTAGCAAACAGTACGTTTTGAGCTTTTAGCGTTTTAACGCGTAAAACAGCATAAAAAAATTTTTTATTATTTTTTTATTAATGTTTAACGTTTCAACGATTTAAAATATGCTTGAAAAGCTTATTTTGAGCTAAAACAGCACGATTTAGCTTTAATCTGCGTTTAAACGCGTAAAAATTATAAAGACGAATTTTTTATTATTTGTTTTTTCAATATTGGTCTATTTGAAGATTTCAACGATCTAAAATGCTTTGAAATTTATTTTAGCAAAACAGCATTTTGCATTTTTTCTGCGTTTTAACGCGTAAACAGCATAAAACGACGTATTTGAACGATTTAAACGATCTAAAATGCTTCAGTAAAATGCTTATTTTAGCAAAACAAACACGTTTTGAGCTTTATTCTGCGTTTTAACGCGTAAAACAGCATAAAAACGACGAAATTTTTATTATTCGTTTTATTTTTATTGCGTCTATTTGAACGATTTCAACGATCTAAAAATGCTTGAAATTGCTTATTTTAGCAAAACAGCATCGTTTTAAAGCTTTAATCTGCGTTTTAACGCGTAAAACAGCATAAACCGGGACGAAATTTTTATTATTCGTTTTTATTACTGCTTCTATTTGAACGATTTCAACGATCTAAAATGCTTGAAAAGTTTATTTAGCAAAACAGCACGTTTTGAGCTTTAATCTGCGTTTTAACGCGTAAAACAAAGCATAAAAACGACGAATTTTTTATTATTCGTTTTTATTAATATTGTTTCTATTTGAAACGATTTCAACGATCTAAATGCTTCAGAAAATGTTATTTTAGCAAAATGTTAACGTTTTGAGCTTAAATCTGCGTTTTAACGCGTAAAACAGCATAAAACGACGAATTTTTATTCGTTTTTATTAATATTGCGTCTATTTGAAGGGATTTAACGATCTAAAAATGCTTGAAAATAAATGCTTATTATTCTTGGTGCTGCAAAACAGCACGTTTTGAGCTTTAATCGCGTTTTAACGCGTAAAACAGCATAAAACGACGAATTTTTTATTTATCGTTTTTATTAATATTGCGTCTATTTGAACGATTTCAACGATCTAAAATGCTTGAAAATGCTTATTTTGTGCAAAACAGCACGTTTTGAGTTTTAATCAGCGTTTTAACGCGTAAAACAGCATAAAAACGTGACGTGAAATTTTTATTATTTGTTTTTATTACTATTGCGTCTATTTGAACGTGATTTCGCAACGATCTAAAATGCTTGAAAGCGCTTATTTTAGCAAAACAGCACGTTTTGAGTTTTAATCTGGCAGTTTTAACGCGTAAAACAACACCGCAAAACGACGTGAATTTTTATTATCTGTTTTTATTAATATTGCGTCTATTTGAACGATTTCAACGATCTAAAATGCTTGAAAAATGCTTATTTTAGCAAAACAGCACGTTTTGAGTTTTAATCAGCGTTTTAACGCAAAACAGCATAAAAACGACGAAATTTTATTATTTGTTTTTATTAATATTGCGTCTATTTGAACGATTTCAACGATCTAAAATGCTTTGAAAATGCTTATTCTTAGCAAAACAGCACGTTTTGAGCTTTAATCTGCGTTTTAACGCGTGTGTTCGAGCATAAAAACGACGAATTTTTTATTATTCGTTTTTATTAATATTGCTTCTATTTGAACGATTTCAACGATCTAAAAATGCTTGTAAATGCTTATTTTGTGCTAAAAACAGCACGATTTGAGCTTAATCTGCGTTTTAACGCGCGCGTAAAACAGCATAAAACGACGAAATTTTTATTATTCGTTTTTATTTTATTGCGTCTATTTGGACGATTTCTGACGATCTAAAATGCTTGAAAATGCTTTATTTTAAAAGCAAAACAGCAATGTTTGAGCTTTAATCTGCGTTTAACGCGTAAAACAGCATGTTCACGAATTTTTATTATTCCGTTTTTTTATTAATATTGCGTCTATTTGAACGATTTCAACGATTCAAAATGCTTGAAAATGCTATTTTAGCAAAACAGCACGTTTTGAGCTTTAATCTGCGTTTAACGCAAAACAGCATAAAACCGACGAAATTTTTATTATTCGTTTTTACAATATTGCTTCTATTTGAACGATTTCAACGATCTAAAATGCTTGAAAATGCTTATTTTAGCAAAAACAGCACGTTTTGAGCTTTAATCTGGCGTTTAACGCGTAAAACAGCAGCATAAAAACGACGAATTTTATTATTCGTTTTTATTAATATTGCTTCTATTTGAACGATTTCAACGATCTAAAATGCTTGAAAATGCTTATTTTAGCAAAACAGCACGTTTTGAGTTTAAATCTGCGTTTTAACAAGGGCGTAAAACAGCAT
Organism: Dalotia coriaria; assembly: GCF_025399875.1. Taxonomy (NCBI): domain Eukaryota; kingdom Metazoa; phylum Arthropoda; class Insecta; order Coleoptera; family Staphylinidae; genus Dalotia; species Dalotia coriaria. Next base: position 7,188 of record NW_027047715.1, read on the forward strand.
AAAAAACGACGAATTTTTATTATTCGTTTTTAATATTGCGTCTATTTGAAGGATTTCAACGATCTAAATGCTTGAAAATGCTTATCAGGCAAAACAGCACGTTTTGAGCTTTCAATCAGCGTTTTAACGCGTAAACAGCATAAAACGACGAATTTTTTATTAATCGTTTTTATTAATATTGCGTCTATTTGAACGATTTCAACGATCTAAAATGCTTGAAAATGCTTATTTTGCGCAAAAACAGCACGTTTTGAGTTTAATCAGCGTTTTAACGCGTAAAACAGCATAAAACGACGAAATTTTTATTATTTGTTTTTATTAATATTGCGTCTATTCGGAACGATTTCGTAACGATCTAAAATGCTTGAAAATGCTTATTTTAGCAAAACAGCACGTTTTGAGTTTTAACCTGCGTTTCAACGCGTAAAATGTTAGCTAAAACGACGTAAAATTTTATTATTATTCCGTTTTTTATTTTTATTGCGTCTATTTGAACGATTTCAACGATCTAAAATGCTTGTTCGTTTATTTTAGCAAAACAGCACGTTTTGAGTTTTAACCTGCGTTTTAACGCGTAAAACAGCATAAAACGACGGTGAAATTTTTATTATCTGTTTTTATTAATACGCTTCTATTTGAACGATTTCAAATCGATCTAAAATGCTTGAAAATGCTTATTTTCAGCAAAACAGCACGTTTTGAGTTTTAATTCATGCGTTTTAACGCGTAAACAGCATAAAAACGACGAAATTTTTATTATTCGCTTTGGCTAATATTGCGTCTATTTGAACGGATTTCAACGATCTAAAAATGCTTGAAAATGCTTATTTTAGCAAAAATGTTACGTTTTGAGCTTTAATCTGCGTTTTAACGCGTAAAACAAAAGTATAAAAAATGACGAATTTTTTATTATTCCGTTTTATTAATATTGCGTCTATTTGAACGATTTAAACGATTCAAAAATGCTTTGAAAAATGTTTATTTTAGCAAAACAGCACGTTTTGAGTTTTAATCTGCGTTTTTAACGCGTAAAATGTTACAAAAACGACGAATTTTTTATTATTCGTTTTTATTATTATTATTGCTTCATTTGAACGATTTCAACGATCTTTTAAAATGCTTTGAAAATGCTTATTTTAGCAAAACAGCATCGTTTTGAGCTTTACCTGCGTTTAACGCGTAAAACAGCATAAAAAACGACGAATTTTATTATTCGTTTTATTAATATTGCTTCTATTTGAAACGATTTCACGATCTAAAATGCTTGAAAATGCTTATTTTGTGCAAACAGCACGTTTTGAGCTTTATTCTGTGTTTAACGCGTAAAACAGCATACAAAACGACGAAATTTTATTATTCGTTTTTATTATCATTGCGTCTATTTGAACGATGTCAACGATCTAAAATGCTTGAAAATGTTTATTTTGTAAAAACAGCACGTTTGAGCTTTTAATCTGCGTTTAACGTGTAAAAACAGCATAAAAATGACGAATTTTTATTATTCGTTTTTATTATTGCTTCTATTTAAAACGATTTCAACGATCTAAAAATGCTTGAAAATGCTTATTTTGGCAAACAGCACGTTTTGAGCTTTAATCGCGCTTTAACGTAAAACAGCATAAAAACGACGAAATTTTTATTATGTTTTTTTTTAATATTGCTTTATTTGAACGATTTCAACGATCTAAAATGTTTGAAAATGCTTGCCTTTAGCAAAACAGCACGTTTGAGTTTTATTCTGTTTTAACGCAAAACAGCATAAAAAACGACGAATTTTGCTGGCCTGTTTTATTAATATTGCTTCTATTTGAACGACGATCTAAAATGTTTGAAAATGCGCTTATTTTAGCAAAAACAGCACCGTTTTGAGCTTTTAATCTGCGCTTTAACGGGTAAAACAGCATAAAAATGACGAATTTTTTTATTATTCGTTTTTAATATTGCTTCTATTTGAACGATTTCAACGATCAAAAATGCTTGAAAATGCTTATTTTGAAGCAAAACAGCATCGTTTTGAGCTTTATTCTGCGTTTTAACGCGTAAACAGCATGTTCGACGAATCTTTATTATTCGTTTTTTACACATTAGTTTCCATTTGAACGATTTCAACGATCTAAAATGCTTGAAAATGCTGACGAAAGCAAAACAGCACGTTTTGAGCTTTATTCTGCGTTTTAACGCGTAAAACAGCATAAAAACGACGTAAATTTTTATTATTCGTTTTTTATTAATATTGCGTCTATTTGAACGATGTCAACGATCTAAAATGCTTGAAAATGTTTATTTTAGCAAACAGCACGTTTTGAGCTTTTAATCTGCGTTTTAACGTAAAACAGCACATAAAATGACAACTTTTGCTATTCGTTTTTTATTATTATTGCTTCTCTATTTAAAACGATTTCAACGATTCAAAATGCTTGAAAATGTTTATTTTGCAAAACAGCACGTTTTGAGTTTTAATCTGCGTTTTAACGGCGTAAAACAGCATAAAAACGACGAAATTTTATTATTCGTTTTTAATATTGCGTTTTATTTGAACGATCAACGATCTAAAATGCTTGAAAAATGCTTTTATTTTAGCAAACAGCATCGTTTTTGAGCTTTAATCTGCGTTTTAACGCAAACAGCACATAAAAACGACGAATTTTTATTATTCGTTTTATTAATATTGCTTCTATTTGAACGATTTCAACGATTTAATGCTTGAAATGCTGGCCTTTAGCAAAACAGCACGATTTGAGCTTTAATCTGCGTTTTTAACGCGTAAAAACGCGTACAAAAACATTGTTCTTGGCCATTGTCTGGTTGGCGCATTGCGCCTGCTCGAAACTTTCCGCAAATCTCCGACCGTTTTGTCACCAGCACGTTTTGAGTTTTATTCCTTCTGTGTTTCACGCAGCAAGTCGACGAAGTCTTTACGAAATGGTCTACCATCAAACCATCAACGATCCTGCCGCCGAAAATGTCATTTAAAGCCAGCAGCTTGTTCAGTGTTTCAAACATAAAAACATTACCAAATTCTGCCTATTCGTTTTATTTACGCTTCACTGAACCACTTCACCAACAAAATGCTTGAAAATGCTTATTTTAGCAAAACAGCATCGTTTTGAGCTTTTAATCTGCGTTTTAACGCGTAAAACAGCATAAAACGACGAAATTCTTTATTATTCGTTTTTATTAATATTGGTGTCTATTTTGAACGATTTCAATGATCTAAAAATGCTTCTTCTGAAATTGCTTATTTTAGCAAAACAGCATCGTTTTAGCTTTAATCTGCGTTTTAACGCGTAAAACAGCATAAACCGACGAAATTTTATTATTCGTTTTTATTAATGCTTCTATTTGAACGATTTCAACGATCTAAAAATGCTTTGAAAATGCTTATTTTAGCAAAAACAGCAGTTTTGAGCTTTAATCTGCGTTTTAACGCGTAAAACAGCATAAAACGACGAAATTCTTATTATTCGTTTTTATTTTATTGCGTCTATTTTGAACGATTTCAAATCGATCAAAAATGCTTGAAATTGCTTATTTTAGCAAAAACAGCACGTTTTGAGTTTTAACCCGCGTTTTAACGCGCAAAACAGCATAAAAACGACGAAATTTTTTATTATTCGTTTTTATTAATATTGCTTCTATTTGAAACGATTTCAACGACGGTACGTTTAAAAATATTTTAGCAAAAACAGCACGTTTTGAGTTTTTAATCTGCGTTTAACGCGTAAAACAGCATTAAAACGACGAAATTTTTTATTATTCGCTTTTTATTAATATTGCGTCTATTTTGAACGATTTCAACACCCAAAATGCTTGAAAATGCTTATTTTAGCAAAACAAAAGCACGTTTTGAGTTTTTAACTGCGTTTTAACGCGTAAAACAGCATAAAATGACGAATTTTTATTATTCGTTTTTATTAATATTGGCTTCATTTGAACGATTTAAAACGATCTAAAATGCTTGAAAATGCTTATTTTAGCAAAACAACACGTTTTGAGTTTTATTCTGCGTTTTAACGCGTAAAACAGCATAAAAACGACGAAATTTTTATTATTCGTTTTTTATTTTTATTGCGTCTATTTGAACGATTTCAAATGATCTAAAATGCTTGAAATTGCGCTATTTTAGCAAAACAGCACGTTTTGAGCTTTAATCTGCGTTTTAACGCGTAAAAACAGCATAAAACCGGACGAAATTTTTATTATCTGCTTTTATTAATATTGCTTCCTATTTGAACGATTTCAACGATCTAAAAATGCTTTGAAAATGCTTATTTTAGCAAACAGCACGTTTTGAGCTTTAATCTGCGTTTCACCGCAAAACAGCATAAAACGACGAATTTTTTTATTATTCGTTTTTATTAGCCATTGCTTCTATTTGCGCGATTTCAACGATCTAAAATGCTTGAAAATGCTTATTTTAGCAAAACAGCACGTTTTGAGTTTAAATCTGCGTTTTAACGCGCAAAACAGCATAAAAACGACGAATTTTTATTATTCGTTTTGCCATTTATTGCGTCTATTTGAAGGGGATTTCAAACGATCTAAAAATGCTTGAAAATAGCTTATTTTAGCAAAACAGCACGTTTTGAGTTTTAATCAGCGTTTTAACGCGTAAAAACAAAAGCATAAAACGACGAATTTTTATTTATCGCTTTATTAATATTGCGTCTATTTGAACGATTTCAACGATCTAAAAATGCTTGAAAATGCTTATTTTAGCAAAAACAGTACGTTTTGAGCTTTAATCAGCGTTTTAACGCGTAAAACAGCATAAAAACGTAATGAAATTTTATTATTTGTTTTTATTACGACATTGCGTCTATTTGAACGATTTCAACGATCTAAAATGCTTGAAAATGCTTATTTTAGCAAAACAGCACGTTTTGAGCTTTAATCTGCGTTTTAACGCGTAAAACACCATAAAACGACGAATTTTATTATCTGCTTTTTATTAATATTGCGTCTATTTGAACGTGATTTCAACGATCTAAAAATGTTTGAAAATGCTTATTTTGTAAAACAGCACGTTTTGAGCTTAATCAGCGTTTTAACGCGTAAAAACAAGTACAAAACGATGAAATTTTACATTTGTTTCTTATTAATATTGCGTCTATTTGAACGATTTCCAACGATCTAAAATGCTTGAAAATGCTTATTTAGCAAAACAGCACGTTTTATTTTAATCTGCGTTTAACGCGTAAACAGCATAAAACGACGAATTTTTTATTATTCGTTTTTATTAATATTGCTTCTATTTGGAACGATTTCAACGATCTAAAATGCTTTGTAAATGCTTATTTTAGCAAAACAGTTAATGTGATTTGAGCTTTAATCTGCGTTTAACGGCGTAAAACAGCATAAAACGACGAAATTTTGCTATCTGTTTTTATTTTTATTGCGTCTATTTGGACGATTTCACGATCTAAAATGTTTGAAAATGCTTATTTTAAAGCAAAACAGCACGTTTTGATGAACATATACTGATGAATTTTTTTATTATTCGTTTTTTATTAATATTGCGTCTATTTAACGATTTCAACGATCTAAAATGCTTGAAAATGCTTATTTTAGCAAACAGCACGTTTTGAGCTTTAATCTGTGTTTTAACGCGTAAAACAGCATAAAACCGACGAAATTTTTTATTATTCGTTTTTATTAATATTGCTTTATTTGAACGATTTCAACGATCTAAAAATGCTTGAAAATGTTTATTTTAGCAAAACAGCACGTTTTGAGCTTTAATCTGCGTTTTAACGCGTAAACAGCATAAAAACGACGAATTTTTTATTATCTGCCTTTTATTAATATTGCTTCTATTTGAACGATTTTCAACGATCTAAATGCTTGAAAATGCTTTATTTTAGCAAAACAGCACGTTTGAGCTTAAATCTGCGTTTCGCGTAAACAGCATAAAAAACGATGAATTTTTTATTATTCGTTTTTATTAATATTGCGCTCCATTTGAAGGATTTCAACGATCTAAAATGCTTGAAATGTTTATTTCAGCAAAACAGCACGTTTGAGTTT
>NW_027047716.1:0-10000 GCF_025399875.1 Dalotia coriaria
TTTGAACGATTTCAGCGACCTAAAATGCTTAAAATGATTATTTTAGCAAACCAGCACGTTTTTAGCTTTTAATGCACGTTTTATCGCGTAGAAGCAGCATAAAACGTAATTTACTTTATTATTCATTTTATATTAATATTTGGCTTCTATTTGAACGATTTCAACGATCTAAAATAGCGAAAATGCTTATTTTAGCAAAACAGCGTTTTGAGCTTTAATCACCGCGTTTTAACGCGTAAAACAACATAAAACGACGAATTTTTATTATTCGTTTTTTATTAATATTGCTTCTATTTGAACGATTTCAACGATCTAAAATGCTTAAAAATGATTATTTTAGCAAAACAGCACGTTTTGAGGCTTTAATCTACGTTTTATCGCGTAAACGAAAGCATAAAACGACAATTTTTTATTATTCGTTTTTATTAATATTGCGTCTATTTGAACGATTTTCCAACGATCTAAAATGCTTGAAAATGATTATTTTATAAAACAGCACGTTTTGAGATTTAATCTGCGTTTTAACGCGTAAAACAGCATAAAACGACGAAATTTTTTTATTATTCGTTTTTTATTAATATTGCTTCTATTTGAACAGTTCCAACGATCACAAAATGCTTAAAAATGATTATTTTAGCAAAACAGCACGTTTTTGAGCTTTAATCTGCGTTTTATCGCGTAAACGCTTATAAAACGACGAATTTTTATTATTCGTTTTTTTATTAATATTGCGTCTATTTGAACGATTTCAGCTTGATCTAAAATGCTTGAAAATGATTATTTTAGCAAAACAGCACGTTTTGAGCTTTTAACCTGCGTTTTTAACTTAGCGTATAACTACATAAAACGACGATTTTTTTATTATTCAGACACAGTAATATTGCTTCTATTTGAGACGATTTCAACGATCCTAAAAGTGGCGAAAATGCTTATTTTGGCAAAACGGCACGTTTTGAGCTTTAATCTGCGTTTTAGCGTAAAACAGCAGAAAAACGACGAAATTTTTATTATTCGTTTTATTAATATTGCGTCTATTTAAACGATTTCAGCGATCACAAAATGCTTGAAAATGATTATTTTAGCAAAACAGCACGTTTTTGAGCTTTAACCTGCGTTTAACGCGTAGAGCTGCATAAAACGACGAGATTTTTTTGTTACTCGTTTTATTAATATTGCTTCTGTTGAACGATTTCCAACGTCTAAAATGCTTGAAAATGCTTATTTTTAGCAAAACAGCAGCACGTTTTGAGCGCAATCTGCGTTTTTAACGCGTAAAACAGCATAAAACGACGAAATTTTTCGGTATTCGTTTGGTATTATGTTGCGTCTATTTGAACGGTTTTAAAGATCTAAAATGCTTAGCGAAAATGAGTTATTTTACAGCCAAACAGCGCGTTTTGAACTTTTAATCTGCGTTTTTAACGCGTAAAACAGCATAAAAACGCCGAATTTTTATTATTCGTTTTTTATCAATATTGCTTCTATTTGAACGATTTCAACGATCTAAATGCTTGAAAATGCTTATTTTGCAAAACAATACGTTTTGAGGCTTTAATTTGCGTTTTTAGCGCGTAAACAACATAAAAACGCAGAAATTTTTTTATTATTCGTCTTTTATTAATGAGCGTCTATTTGAAGACGAAATTTTCAGCGATCTAAAATGCTTGAAAATGATTATTATAGCAAAACAGCGTTTGCGAGCTTTAATCTGCGTTTAACGCGTAAAACAGCATAAAACGACGAATTTTTTATTATTCGTTTTTATTATGTGCTTCTATTTGAACAGTTTCAACGATCTTCGTGCTTGAAAATGCTTATTTCAGCAAAACAGCACGTTTTGAGCTTTAATCTGCGTTTTAACGCGTAAAACAGCATAAAAACGACGAAATTTTATTATTCGTTTTGATATGTGCGTCTATTTGAACGATTTCAACGATCACAAATGGCGAAATGATTGTTTAGCAAAAGCGGCGCGTTTTTGAGCTTTAATTTGCGTTTTAACGCGTAAAACAGCATAAAAACGACGAATTTTTTATTATTCGTTTTTTTAATATTTAGCACCTATTTGAACGATTTTAACGTCTAAAATGCTTGAAAATTAACTAGTACATAAAACAGCACGTTTGAGCTTTAATCGCCGTTTTAACGCGTAAAGCAACATAAAACGGCGAAATTTTTATTATTCGTTTTTTATTAATATTGCGTCTATTTAAACGATTTCAACGATCTAAAATGCTTGAAAATGATTATTTCGAAGCCAAAACAGCACGTTTTGAGCTTTAATCTGAGTTTAACGCGTAAAACAGCATAAAAACGACGAATTTTATTATTCGTTTTTTTATTAATATTGCTTCTATTTGAACGATTTCAACGATCTAAGTACTTGAAAATACTTATTATATAGCAAAACAGCCACGTTTTGAGCTTTTAATCTACGTTTTAACACGTAAAACAGCATAAAACGACAGGGGTACACTGGTTTTATTAATATTGTCCCTATTTGAACGGTTCAACGATCTAAAAAGTGGCTGAAAATGATTATTTTAGCAAAACAGCACGTTTTGAGTTTTAATCCTGCGTTTTAACGCGTAAAACAGCGAGCGACAGATTCTTTATTATTCGTTTTGTAACGGTAGCTCTATTTGGAACGCTTTCAACGATCTAAAGTGCTTGAAAAGTAAGCATTTTGCAGCAAAACAGCACGTTTTGAGCTTTAATCTGCACGTTTTAACGCGTAAAACAGCATAAAACGACGAATTTTTTATTATTCGTTTTTTATTAATGTGCTTTATTTGAACGATTTCAACGATCGTCTTGAAAAATGCTTATTTTAGCAAAAACAGCACGTTTGAGCTTTAATCTGCAACGCGTAAAACAACATAAAACGACAAAATTTTATTATTCGTTTTTTCCCTGTGTTGAAAATCTATTTGAACGAATTTCAACGATCGATAGCGAAATGATTTGTATTTAGCAAAACAGCACGTTTTGAGCTTTAATCTGCGTTTTAACGCGTAAAACAGCATAAAAACGGCAGATTTTTTTGTTATTGGTTATTTATTAATATTGCTTCTTTTTTGAACAGAGATTTCAACGATCTCAAATGCTTGAAAAGAAAATGCTTATTTTGCAAAACAACGTTTTGAGCTTTAATCCTGCGTTTAACGCGTAAAACAACATAAAACGATGAATTTTTATTATTCGTTTTATTAATATTGCTTCCTATTTGAACGATTTCAACGATCTAAAATGTTTTGAAAATGCTTATTTTGAGGCAAAACAGCATGTTTTGAAGGCTTTAACCTACGTTTTAACGCGTAAAACTGCATAAAACGGCGAATTTTTTATTATTCGTTTTTATTAATATTGCTTCTATTTGGAACGATTTCAACGATCTAAAATGCTTGAAAATGCTTATTTCAGCAAAACAGCACGTTTTGAGTTTTTAAACTGCGTTTTAACGCGTAAAACAGCATAAAAACGACGAAATTTTTATTATTCGTTTTTATTAATATTGCGTCTATTTGAACGATTTCAACGATCAAATGCTTGAAAATGATTATTTTAGCAAAACAGCATGTTTTGAGCTTTAATTGCGTTTTAACGCGTAAAACAGCATAAAAACGACGAATTTTTATTATTCGTTTTTTTAATATTGCTTCTATTTGAACGATTTTAACGATCAAAAATGCTTGAAAATGCTATTTTAGCAAAACGCGCGTTTGAGCTTTAACTGCGTTTTAACGCGTAAAACAGCATAAAACGACGAAATTTTTATTATTCGTTTTTATTAATATTGCGTCTATTTGAACGATTTCAACGATCAAAATGCTTGAAAATGATTATTTTAGCAAAACTGCACGTTTTGAGCTTTAATCTGGTTTTAACGCGTAAAACAGCATAAAACGCCGAATTTTTATTATTTGTTTTTCATCAATATTGCTTCTATTTGAACTATTTCAACGATCTAAAATGCTTGAAAATGCTTATTCTAGCAAAACAGCACCTTTTGAGCACGGTTTGCTAATCTGCGTTTTAACGATTTCAAGCGTCTAAAAATTTAAGCTTGAAAATGATTATTATAGCAAAACAGCACGTTTTGAGCTTTAATCTGCGTTTTAACGCGTAAAACAGCATAAAACGACGAATTTTTTATTATTCGTTTTTATTAATATTGCTTCTATTTGAACGATTTCAACGATCTAAAATGCTTGAAAATGCTTATTTCAGCAAAACAGCACGTTTTGAGCTTTAATCTGCGTTTTAACGCGTAAAACAGCATAAAAACGACGAAATTTTTATTATTCGTTTTTATTAATATTGCGTCTATTTGAACGATTTCAACGATCTAAAATGCTTGAAAATGATTATTTAGCAAAACAGCACGTTTTGAGCTTTTAATTTGCGTTTTAACGCGTAAAACAGCATAAAAACGACGAATTTTTTATTATTCGTTTTTTTAATATTGCTTCTATTTGAACGATTTCAACGATCAAAATGCTTGAAAATGCTTAATTTTAGCAAAACAGCACGTTTTGAGCTTTTAATCGCCGTTTTAACGCGTAAAACAGCATAAAACGACGAAATTTTTATTATTCGTTTTTATTAATATTGCGTCTATTTAAACGATTTCAACGATCTAAAATGCTTGAAAATGATTATTTCAGCAAAACAGCACGTTTTGAGCTTTAATCTGACGTTTTAACGCGTAAAACAGCATAAAACGACGAATTTTTATTATTTGTTTTTCATCAATATTGCTTCTATTTGAACTATTTCAACGATCTAAAATGCTTGAAAATGCTTATTCTAGCAAAACAGCACCTTTTGAGCTTTAATCTGCGTTTTAACGCGTAAAATAGCATAAAACGACGAAATTTTTAATTATTCGTTTTTATTAATATTGCGTCTATTTGAACAATTTCAACGACCTAAAATGCTTGAAAATGATTATTTTAGCAAAACAGCACGTTTTGAGCTTTAATCTGCGTTTTAACGCGTAAAACAGCATAAAACGACGAATTTTTATTATTCGTTTTTATTAATATTGCTTCTATTTGAACGATTTCAACGATCTAAAATGCTAGAAAATGATTATTTTAGCAAAACAGCACGTTTTGAGCTTTAATCTGCGTTTTAACGCGTAAAACAGCATAAAACGACGAAATTTTTATTATTCGTTTTTTCTAATATTGCGTCTATTTGAACGATTTCAACGATCTAAAATGCTTGAAAATGATTATTATGAAAACAGAACGTTTTGAGCTTTAATCTGCGTTTAACGCGTAAAACAGCATAAAAACGACGAATTTTTATTATTCGTTTTTATTAATATTGCTTCTATTTGAACGATTTCAACGACCTAAAATGCTGAAAATGATTATTTTAGCAAACAGCACGTTTTGAGCTTTAATCTGCGTTTTAACGCGTAAAACAGCATAAAAACGACTGAATTTTTTTATTATTCGTTTTTATTATATTGCTTCTATGTTGAAACGATTCAAACGATCTAAAATGCTTGAATGATTATTTTAGCAAAACAGTAACGTTTGAGCTTTAATCTGCGTTTTAACGCGTAAAACAGCTAAAACGACGAAATTTTTATTATTCGTTTTTCCTAATATTGCCATTTAACGATTTCAAACGATCTAAAATGTTTGAAAATGATTATTATAGCAAAACAGAACGTTTTGAGTTTTAATCTGCGTTTTAAACGCGTAAACAGCATAAAAACGACTTTGAATTTTTATTATTACGTTATTTATTAATATGCTTCTATTTGAACGATTTCAACGATCTCAATGTTTGAAAATGCTTATTTTTGCAAAACAGACGTTTTGAGCTTTAATCTGGTTTTTAACGCGTAAACAGCTATAAACGCGAAATTTTTATTATTTTTTATTAATAATGCATCTATTTGAACGATTTCAACGATCTAAAATGGCTTTGAAATGATTATTAGCAAAACAGCATGTTTTGAGTTTTAACTTGCGTTTTAACGCGTAAAACTGCATAAAAACGACGAATATTTTATTATTCGTTTTATTATATTCACTATTTTAACGATTTCAACGATCTAAAATGCTTGAAAACATATTTTAGCAAAACAGCACGTTTTGATTATCTGCGTTTAACGCTCTAAAACATTAAAACGACGAAATTTTTTTATTTTTTCTAAAATTGCGCATTTAACGATTTCAACGATCTAAAATGTTGAAATGATTATTATAGCAAAAACGAGTTTTAGCTTTTATTCGTTTTAACGCGTAAACAGCATTAAACGACGAAATTTTATTATTCGTTTTTATTAATATTGCTTCTATTTGAACGATTTCAACGATCTAAAATGTTTGAAAATGCTTATTTTGGCAAAACAGCATGTTTTGAGTTTTAATCTGCGTTTTAACGCGTAAAACAGCATAAAAACGACGAAATTTTTATTATTTGTTTTTATAAATATTGCATCTATTTGAACGATTTCAACGATCTAAAATGCTTTTAAAATGATTATTTTAGCAAAAACAAACGTTTTGAGTTTAACCTGCGTTTTAACGCGTAAAACTGCATAAAAACGACGAATTTTTATTATTCGTTTTTATAATATTGCTTCTATTTGAACGATTTCAACGATCTAAAAAAGCTTGAAAATGCTTATTTTAGCAAAACAGCACGTTTTGAGTTTTTAATCTGCGTTTTAACGCGTAAAACAGCATAAAAACGACGAAATTTTTTTTATTCGTTTTTTTTAATATTGCGTCTATTTGAACGATTTCAACGATCTAAAAAAGCTTGAAAAAGATTATTTTAGCAAAACAGCATGTTTTGAGTTTAACCCGCGTTTTAACGCGTAAAAATGCATAAAAAAGACGAATTTTTTTTTATTCGTTTTTAATTTTTGCTTCTATTTGAACGATTTCAACGATCTAAAATGCTTGAAAATGCTTATTTTAGCAAAAAAGGCACGTTTTGAGCTTTAATCTGCGTTTTAACGCGTAAAACAGCATAAAAAAAGACGAAATTTTTATTATTCGTTTTTATTAATATTGCGTCTATTTGAACGATTTCAACGATCCAAAATGCTTGAAAATGATTATTTTAGCAAAACTGACGTTTGAGTTTTTAAACTGCGTTTTAACGCGTAAAACAGCATAAAAACGCCGAATTTTTTATTATTTGTTTTTTATCAATATTGCTTCTATTTGAACTATTTCAACGATCTAAAATGCTTGAAAATGCTTTATTTTAGCAAAACAGCACATTTTGAGCTTTAATCTGCGTTTTAACGCGTAAAATAGCATAAAAACGACGAAATTTTAATTATTCGTTTTTATTATTGCGTCTATTTGAACAATTTCAACGATCTAAAATGCTTGAAAATGCTTATTTTAGCAAAACAGCACGTTTTGAGCTTTAATCTGCGTTTAACGCGTAAAACAGCATAAAAAACGATTTTTATTTATCTTTTTATATATTGCTTCTATTTGAACGATTTCAACGATCTAAAATGCTAGAAAATGATTATTTTAGCAAAACAACACGTTTAGAGCTTTAATCTGCGTTTTTGTAAAACAGCATAAAAACGAGAATGTTTTATTATTCGTTTTATTAATATTGCTTCTATTTGAACGATTCACGATCTAATAATGCTTGAAAATGCTATTTAGCAAAACAGCACGCTTTGAGCTTTAATCTGCGTTTTAACGCGTTTTAAACGCTAAAACGACGAATTTGTTATTAATCGTTTTATTTATTTTCATTTGAATATTTCAACGATCTAAAATGTTGAAAACGATTTAATTAGAAAAGCACGTTTTGAGTTTAATCTGCGTTTTAACGTTTTAACCATAAAACGACAAAAAGTTTTATTATTCGTTTTTTATTAATATTGCGTCTATTTGAACTATTTCAACGATTAAAATGCTTGAAAATGATTATTTTAGCAAAACAGCACGTTTTGAGCTTTAATCTGCGTTTTAACGCGTACAACAGCATAAAAACGACAAAATTTTATTATTTCGTTTTTATTAATATTGCTTCTATTTGAAATTTCAACGATCTAAAATGCTTGAAAATGTTATTTAGCAAAACAGCACGTTTTGACTTTTAATCTGCGTTTTAACGCGTAAAACACATAAAAACGACAATTTTTTATTATTCGTTTTTTTTAATATTGCTTCTATTTGAACGATTTCAACGATCTAAAATGCTTGAAAAATGCTAATTTTATCAAAACAGCACGTTTTGAGTTTTAATCTGCGTTTTAACGCGTAAAACAGCATAAAAACGACAAATTTTTATTATTCGTTTTTATTAATATTGCTTCTATTTGAACGATTTCAACGATCTAAAATGCTTGAAAATGCTAATTTTACAAAACAGCACGTTTTGAGTTTTAATCTGCGTTTTAACGCGTAAAACAGCATAAAAACGACGAAATTTTTATTATTCGTTTTTTAATAATATTGCGTCTATTTGAACGATTTCAACGATCTAAATGCTTGAAAATGTTATTTTACAAAACAGCACGTTTTGAGTTTTAATCGCGTTTAACGCGTAAAACAGCATAAAAACGACGAATTTTTTATTATTGGTTCTTTATTAATATTGCTTCTATTTGAACGATTTCAACGATCTAAAATGCTTGAAAATGCTTATTTTAACAAAACAGCACGTTTTGAGCTTTAATCTGCGTTTTAACGCGTACAACAGCATAAAACGACGAATTTTATTATTCGTTTTTATTAATATTGCTCTATTTGAACGATTTCAACGATCTAAAATGCTTGAAAATGCTTATTTTATCAAAACAGCACGTTTTGAGCTTTAATCTGCGTTTTAACGCGTAAAACAGCATAAAACGACGAATTTTTATTATTCGTTTTTATTAATATTGCTTCTATTTGAACGATTTCAACGATCTAAAATGCTTGAAAATGTTATTTTAGCAAAACAGCACGTTTTGAGTTTAATCTGCGTTTTAACGCGTAAAACAGCATAAAAACGACGAATTTTTATTATTCGTTTTTATTAATATTGCTCTATTTGAACGATTTCAACGATCTAAAATGCTGAAAATGTATTTTTCAAAACAGCACGTTTTGAGCTTTAATCTGCGTTTTAACGCGTAAAACACATAAAAACGAAAATTTTATTATTCGTTTTTATTAATATTGCTTCTATTTGAACGATTTCAACGATCTAAAATGCTTGAAAATGTTATTTTAGCAAAACAGCACGTTTTGAGCTTTAATCTGCGTTTTAACGCGTAAAACAGCATAAAACGACGAAATTTTTATTATTCGTTTTTATTAATATTGCTTCTATTTGAACGATTTCAACGATCTAAAATGCTTGAAAATGCTTATTTTAGCAAAACAGCACGTTTTGAGCTTTAATCTGCGTTTTAACGCGTAAAACAGCATAAAAACGACGAAATTTTTATTATTCGTTTTATTAATATTGCGTCTATTTGAACGATTTCAACGATCTAAAATGCTTGAAAATGATTATTTTAGCAAAACAGCACGTTTTGAGTTTAATCTGCGTTTTAACGCGTAAAACAGCATAAAACGACGAATTTTTATTATTCGTTTTTATTAATATTGCTTCTATTTGAACGATTTCAACGATCTAAAATGCTTGAAAATGATTATTTTAAGCAAAACAGCACGTTTTGAGCTTTAATCTGCGTTTTAACGCGTAAACAGCATAAAACGACGAATTTTTATTATTCGTTTTTATTAATATTGCTTCTATTTGAACGATTTCAACGATCTAAAATGCTTGAAAATGTTATTTTAGCAAAACAGCACGTTTGAGTTTAATCTGCGTTTTAACGCGTAAAACAGCATAAAACGACGAATTTTTATTATTCGTTTTTATTATTTGCTTCTATTTGAACGATTTCAACGATCTAAAATGCTTGAAAATGCTTATTTTACAAAACAGCACGTTTTGAGTTTAATCTGCGTTTTAACGCGTAAACACATAAAACGACGAA
>NW_027047717.1:0-13203 GCF_025399875.1 Dalotia coriaria
GCCGAAAATTTTTTTTTAAAATTTATTTTATTGCTTTTTTAAAAATTGCTTTAAAAATTTTTTTAAACCCAAAAGCTTAAAAGTTTTTATTTCTTTAAATTTTGCTTAAAAACCATTTAAAACAATTTAAATTTTTTAACTTTAATTCGCTTTTAACTAACAAAAAGCTTTAAATTTATTTTAGCAAAAAGCATGATTAATTCTTCTACGCTTTAAAAACGATGAACGATTTTGTATTATTCTTCCTAAATTGCGTCTATTTGAACGATTTCAACGATCTAAAATTAGAAAATGCTTATTAAAAACAGCACGTTTTTTTAATCTGCGTTTTACGCGTAAAACAGCATAAAACGACGAATTTTAATATCGTTTTATTAATATTTTATTTGAACGATTTCAACGATCTAAAATGCTTGAAAATGCTTATTTAGCAAAACAGCACTTTTAGCTTTAATCTGCGTTTTAACGCGCAAAATAAAACAGATTAAAATACGAATTTTTTATTTTTTTTTATTTCGATTTGAACGATTTAACTCTAAAATGCTTGAAAATGTTTATTTTAAAACAGCGTTTTAGCTTAATCTGCGTTTAAATTAATAAAACGAATTATTAACATTTTATTTTATTTTTTAAATTTAACGTCTAAAATTTAAATTTAAAAATTTGAGTTTATCTCGTTTTAACGTAAACGCAAAAACGGGAAAATTTTTTTTGTGTAAAAAGTTAAAACGGAATTTTAGATTATTGCTTAAAATTTTCTTTTGAAATCAACGATCTAGAGCTTAAATTTCTTATTTAGCAAAAACACCTTTATTTTAATCTGTTTTACGCGTAAAATAAAACAATTTTATTATTCGTTTTTAAAATTTCGTTATTTGCAAAAATTTTCAACGATCTGCTTTAGAAAATGATTATTTAAAAACAGATTTTATTTATCTTTTTATACGCGTAAAAAGCATAAAACGTCAATTTTTTATTAAGTTTTATTAATACTTCTATTTAACGGTTTAAATACTAAATGCTTAAAATGCTTTTTTTAAACGTTTTACCTATTGCTTAATTTAACGTTTAAAGCTAAAAACGATAAATTTTTATTATTTTGTTTTATTATTTTTCGTCTTTTAAAAGATTCCAACGACAAATTTTAAAATTGCTTAATGTTATTAAACGTTTTGAGCTTTAATCTGCTTTTAACGCGTAAAACATAAAAACGTGAATTTTTATTTTCGTTTTACTTAAATTGCTCTAAACAAATTTCAAGTCTAAATGCTTGAAAATACGTTTAGTTAAAAAATTTTATTTAATCTTTTTAACGCTAAAACAGCATTAAAACGGAATTTTTATTATTCGCTTTATTAAAGGTCTATTTAAACGATTTCAAGATCATAATTTCTTTGAAACTTATTTACAAAACAGCATTTGAAATTTTAATTTAAAACGCGTAACATAAAAACCGAAATTTTAATAAATCTTTTAAAAATTGTTTTTGATATTTCAAAGTTAAATCTTGAAATTTATTTGCAAAAACAAGCATTTTATTTAATCTGGTTTTAACGTTTCCAAAACAGCATAAAACGATTTATTATTCTTTATTATATGCTTTTAACGATTTCACATTTAAAATGCGATCTAAATGCTTGAAAAGTTTTAGCAAAACAGCACGTTTTGAGCTTTTAATCTGCGTTTAACGCGTAAAACAGCAAAAACGACAATTTTTTATTTGTTTTATTAATATTGCGTTATTTAAACGATTTCCAAAAGATCTAAAATGAAAATGCTTATTTTAGCAAAACAGCATCGTTTGAGTTTAATCTGCGTTTTCGAAAACAGCATAAAAACGACGAAATTTTTATTATTCGTTTTTATTAATATTGCGCAATTAAACGATTTCAACGATCTAAAAGCTTAAAATGCTTATTTTAGCAAAACTGCACGTTTTGAGTTTTAATCGGTTTTAACGCGAAAACAGCATAAAACGACGAATTTTTATTATTGTTTTATTAATATTGTTCTATTTGAACGATTTCAACGATTAAAAAGCGAAAAAGCCTATTTTAGCAAAACAGACGTTTTGGTTTAATCTGCATTTTAACGCAAACAGCATAAAAAGAAAATTTTTATTATTGTTTTTTTTTAAAATTGCGTCGATTTGAACGATTTCAACGATCTAAAAATGCGTGAAAATGTTTTTTGAAAACAGCACGTTTTGAGTTTAATCTGCGTTTTAACGCGTAAAAAAGCTAAAACGACGAATTTTTATTACGTTTTATTTATTGTTTTTATTTAACGATTTCAACGATCTAAAATGTTGAAAAAGTTATATTAGCAAAAAAACGTTTGAGCTTTAATCTGCGTTTTAACGCGTAAAACAGCATAAAAAACGACGCATTTTTATTATTCGTTTTTAGTAATATTGCTTCCTATTTGAACGATTTCCAGCGATCTAAAATGCGCTGAAATTGCTTATTTTTAGCAAAACGGCACGTTTTGAGGCTTTAATCTGCGTTTTAACGCGTAAAACAGCAAAACGACGAATTTTTTATTATTCGTTTTTTATTAATATTGCACACGTCTATTTAAACGATTTCAACGATCTAAAATGCTTGAAAATGCTTATTTTAGCAAAACAGCACGTTTAAGCTTTTAATCACCGTTTTAACGCGTAAAACAACATAAAAACGACGAAAATTTTATTATTCGTTTTTATTAATATTTGCGTCTATTTAAACGATTTCAACGATCTAAAATGCCTGAAAGATACTTATTTGGCAAACAGCACGTTTTGAGAGCTTTAATCTGCGTTTAAGGCGGTAAACAGCATAAAAACGACGAATTTTTTATTATTGCTTTTTATTAATATTGCTTCTATTTGACGATTTCAACGATCTAAAAATGCTTGAAAATGCTTATTTTAGCAAAACAGCACGTTTTGAGCTTTTAATCTGCGTTTTAACGCGTAAACAGCTTATAAAACGACGAAATTTTTTACATTATTCGTTTTTATTAATATTGCTTCTATTTGAACGATTTCAACGATACAAAATGCTTGAAAATGCTTATTTTAGCAAAACAGCACGTTTTTGAGCTCTAATCTGCGTTTTAACGCGTAAAACGCTTATAAAACGACAGATTTTTGTATTCATTTTTATTAATATTGCGATCTATTTGAAAGAGACGATTTCAGCGATCTAAAAATGCTTGAAAATGCTTATTTTATGAAAACAGCACGATTTTGAGCACAATCTGCGTTTTAACGCGTAAAATTGTATAAAACGACGAAATTTTTATTATTCGTTTTTTTTTATTAATATTGCTGAACGATTTCAACGATCTAAAATGCTTGAAAATGCTTATTTTAGCAGCAAAACAGCACGTTTGAGCCCAATCTGCGTTTTAACGCGTAAAACAGCATGAAAACGACGAATTTTTATTATTCGTTTTTTTTATTAATATTTAGCTACTGTTGAAGATTTCAACGATCACAAAATGCCGAAAATGCTTATTTTAGCAGCAAAACAGCACGTTTTGATCTGTAATCTGCCGTTTTAACGCGTAAAACGGCAAAACGACGAAATTTTTATTATTCGTTTTTATTAATGTGCGTCTATTTGAACGATTTCAACGATCTAAAATGCTTGAAAATGCTTATTTTAGCAAAACAGCACGTTTTGAGCTTTAATCTGCGTTTAACGCGTAAACAGCATAAAACGACGAATTTTTTATTATTCGTTTTTATTAATATTGCGTCTATTTGAACAGTTCAACGATCTAAAATGCTTGAAAATGATTATTTAGCAAAACAGCACGTTTGAGCTTTAATCTGCGTTTTAACGCGTAAACAGCATAAAACGACGAAATTTTTTTATTATTCGTTTTATTAATATTGCGTCAATTTGAATGGTTCAACGATCTAAAATGCTTGAAAAATCTTATTTTAGCAAAACAGCACGTTTGCGAGCTTTAATCTGCGTTTAACGCGTAAAACAGCATAAAAACGACGAAATTTTTATTATTCGTTTTATTTTTGGCCGTCTATTTGAACGATTTCAACGATCTACGTCTTGAAAAATGCTTATTTTAGCAAAACAGCACGTTACGAGCTTTAATCTGCGTTGCAACGCGTAAAACAGCAAAACGACGAAATTTTATTATTCGTTTTTATTAGCGCGTCTATTTAAACGTTTTAGCGATCTAAAATACTTGAAAATGCTTATTTTAGCAGCAAAACAGCACGTTTTGAGCACAATCTGCGTTTTAACGCGTAAAACAGCATAAAACGAAAATTTTTATTGTTGTTTTTATTAATATTGCTTCTATTTGACAATTTCAACGATCTAAATGCTTGAAAATGCTTATTTTAGCAAAAACAGCGTTTTGAGCTTTTAATCTGCGTTTTAACGCGTAAAGGCAACATAAAACGACGAATTTTTATTATTCGTTTTTTATTAATATTGCTTCTATTTGAACGATTTCAACGTCTAAAATGCTTGAAAATGCTTATTTTAGCAAAACAGCACGTTTGAGCTTTTAATCTACGCGTTTTAACGCGTGAAACAGCGCAAAACGACGAAGATTTTTTATTATTCGTTTTTATTAATATTGCTTCTATTTGAACGATTTTCAGCGATCTAAAATGCTTGAAAATGCTTATTTAGCAAACAGCACGTTTGAGCTTTAATCTGCGTTTTAACGCGTGAAACAGCATAAAACTTGACAATTTTTATTATTCGTTTTTATTAATGTTGCGTCTATTTAAACGATTTCAACTTGATCTAAAATGCTTGAAAATGCTTATTTTAGCAAACAACACGTTGAAGCTTTTAATCTACGTTTTAACGCGTAAAACAACATAAAAACGACAAGAAATTTTATTATTCGTTTTTATTAATATACATCCCTATTTAAACGATTTCAACGATCTAAAATGCTTGAAAATGCTTATTTTATAAAAGGCGACGTTTTGAGCTTTTAATCTACGTTTTTAACGCAAACAACATAAAACGACAATTTTATTATTCGTTTTATTAATATTGCTACTATTTGAACGATTTCAACGATCTAAAATGCTTGAAATGCTTATTTTAGCAAAACAACGTTTGAGCTTTTAATCTGCGTTTTAACGCGTAAAACAACATAAAAAGCGACGAAATTTTTATTATTCGTTTTTATTAATATTGCTTCTATTTGAACGATTTCAACAGTCATAAAATGCTTGAAAATGCTTATTTTAGCAAAACAGCACGTTTTGATCTTTAATCTGCGTTTTATTGCGTAAAACAACAAAACGACAGGGTACATTATTCGTTTTATTAATATTGCGTCTATTTGAACGATTTCAACGATCTAAATCTTGAAAATGCTTATTTTAAAAACAGCACGTTTTGAGCTTTAATCTGTTTTAACGCGTAAACAGCATAAAAACGACAGATTTTTATTATTCGTTTTTATTAATATTGCTTCTATTTGAAGATTTCAACGATCTAAAATCGCTTGAAAATGCTTATTTTAGCAAACAGCACGTTTTGATCACTTGTAATGCGTTTAACGTAAAACAGCTTAAAACGACGAAATTTTTATTATTCGTTTTTTTATTAATATTACTACGTCTATTTGAACTGATTTACAACGATCTACGAAATGCTTGAAAGTACTTATTTTAGCAAAACAGCACGTTTTGAGCTTGCAATCGCGTTTAACGCGTAAAACAGCATAAAACGACAAAAGATTTTTATTATTCGTTTTATTAATGTGCGTCTATTTGAACGATTTTACAACGCGATCTAAAATGCTTGAAAATGATTATTTTAGCAAACAGCACGTTTTGAGCTTTAATCTGCGTTTTAACGCGTAAAACAGCATATATAAAAACGACGAAATTTTTATTATTCGTTTTTATTAATATTGCGTCCTATTTGGATAATTTCAACGATCTAAAATGCTTGAAAATTCTTATTTTAGCAAAACAGCACGTTTTGAGCTTTAATCTGCGTTTTAACGCGTAAAACAGCATAAAAACGACAGAATTTTATTATTCGTTTTTTTATTTTTATTGCGTCTATTTGAACGATTTCAACGATCTAAAATGCTTGAGAAGTATTTTAGCAAAACAGCACGTTTTGAGCTTTAATCCTGCGTTTTGCAACGTAAAACAGCTTATAAAACGACGAAATTTTATTATTCGTTTTTTATTAATATTGCACACGCGTCTATTTAAGCGATTTCAACGATCTAAAATGCTTGAAAAATGCTTATTTTAGCAAAACAGCACGTTTGAGCTTTTAATCTGCGTTTTAACGCGTAAAACAGCTTATAAAACGACGAATTTTTATTATTCGTTTTTTATTAATATTTAGCTTCTATTTGAACGATTTCAACGATCTAAAATGCTTGAAAATGCTTATTTTAGCAAAACAGCACGTTTGAAGGCTTTAATCATAACGTTTTAACGCGTAAAACGCTTATAAAAACGACGAATTTTATATTATTCGTTTTTTTTATTAATATTTAACTTCTATTTGAACGATTTCAACGATCTAAAATGCTTGAAAATGCTTATTTTAGCAAAACAGCACGTTTTGAGCTTTAATCTGCGTTTTAACGCGTAAAACAGCATAAAAACGACAATTTTTTATTATTCGTTTTATTAATATTGCTTCTATTTGAACGATTTCAACGATCTAAAATGCTTGAAAATGCTTATTTTAGCAAAACAGCACGTTTTGAGCTCTAATCTGCGTTAACGCGTAAAACAGCATAAAACAGCGAATTTTATTATTCGTTTTATTAGTATTGCTTCTATTTGAACGATTTCAGCGATCTAAAATGCTTGAAAATGGTTATTTTAGCAAAACGCGTTTTGAGGAAGGCTTTTAATCTGCGTTTTAACGCGTAAAACAGCTTTATAAAACGACAATGTTTTATTATTGAACTTTTATTAATATTGCTTCCTATTTGAACGATTTCAACTTGATCTAAAATGCTTGAAAATGCTTATTTTAGCAAAACAGCACGTTTTGGTACAATCACTACGTTTTAACGCGTAAACAACATAAAAACGACGAATTTTTATTATTCGTTTTTTATTAATATTGCGTCTATTTAAACGATTTCAACGATCTAAAATGCCCGAAAACATTTTAGCAGCAAAACAGCGTTTTAAGCTTTTAATCTGCGTTTTAACGCGTAAAACAGCATAAAACTGAAAAATTTATTCGTTTTTATTAATGTACATCTATTTAAAACGATTTCAACGATCTAAATGCTTGAAAATGCTTATTTTAGCAAAACAGCACGTTTTGAACTTTAATCTGCGTTTTAACGCGTAAAACAGCATAAAACGACGAATTTTTTATTATTCGTTTTATTAATGTGCTTCTATTTGAACGATTTCAACGATCTAAAATGCTTGAAAATACTTATTTTAGCAAACAGCGTTTTGAGCTTTAATCCTGCGTTTTAACGCGTAAAACAGCATAAAACGACGAGGAAATTTTTTATTATTCGTTTTATTAATATTGCTTCTATTTGAACGATTTCAACGATCACAAATGCTTAAGAAAATGTGATTTAGCAAACAGCACGTTTTGATCTTTAATCTGCGTTTTAACGCGTAAACAACCATTTGACGAAATTTTTTATTATTCGTTTTTATTAATATTGCGTCTATTTGAACGATTTCAACGATCTAAAATGCTTGAAAATGCTTATTTTGTAAAACAGCGCGTTTTGAGCTTTGATGCGTTTTAACGCGTAAAACAGCATAAAACGACGGGTACGTATTCGTTTTTTATTAATATTGCTTCTATTTGAACGATTTCAGCGATCTAAAGAGAAGCGAAAATGCTTATTTTAACAAAAGCAACGTTTTGAGCATCTGCGTTTTAACGTAAAACAGCATAAAACGACGAATTTACATTATTCGTTTTTGTGTACTTCTATTTGAACGATTTCCAGCAGTCACAAAATGCTTGAAAATGCTTATTTTAGCAAAAACAGCGTTTGAGCTTTTAATCTGCGTTTTAACGCGTAAAGCAACAAAACGACGAAATTTGTATTATTCGTTTTTTACAGTAATATTGCGTCTATTTGAGACGATTTCAGCGATCTAAAATGCTTGAAAATGCATATTTTAGCAAAACAGCCGTTTTGAGGTTTAATCACTGCGTTTACCGCGTAAAACAGCATAAAAACGACGAATTTTTATTATTATTTTTTATTAATATTGATTCTATTAGAACGATTTCAGATTTTAAAATGCTTGAAAATCTTATTTTAGCAAAACGCATTTTGATTTTAAGGTTTAACGCTAAAACGCATAAAACGACGAATTTTTAATTCGTTTATTTAATACGATTGAACGTTTCACGACCCGTTCTTGAAATGCTATTTTGCGAAACAGCAGTTTTGAGCTTTAATGCTTTTACGCGAAAACGACATAAAAGACAATTTTTATTCGTTTTTATTAATATTGTTCTATTTGAACGATTTCAATTTAAAATGCTTAAAATGTAATTTTGAAAAAGCTTTGAGCTTTAATCTGCGTTTTAACGCGTAAACGGTTAAACGGAAAATTTTATTATTCGTTTTATTATTATTCGTCTATTAATTTCGATCTAAAAGTTGAAAACTTATTTTGAAACAAAGTTTTTTTAACGGTTTAACCCTAAAAAGTTTAAAACGAAATTTTTTTTTTCGTTTTTTAATATTCGCTTTTGAAATTTTTTAACGTCAAATGCTTAAAATGCTTTTTTGAAAAAACACTTTTAGCTTTAATCTGCGTTTAGCGTAAAAAAACGAGAATTTTTATTTCGTTTTTATTAATGCTTTATTAAAGATTTTCAAAAAATGGGTTTTAGCAAAACAGCACGTTTGGAAAAGCGTTTTAACGGTAAAATTTTAAAAGACGAAATTTTATTATCGTTTTTAATTGCGCTTTTTTTTAAAAAATTTAAATGTTCTTAATTTTTAGAAAAGCATTTGGTTTAATCTTTTTAATAAAAAAAAAGAAATTTTTTATTCTTTTTTTTAAAATTTTCATTTTAAGTTAAAAGATCTATTTAAAATGTTTATTTTAACACAATTAAATTTTTAAACTCGTTTTAACCTTAAAACGTAAAAGAAAATTTTATTTTTATTTTTTAATTTTTGCTTCTATTTGAACGATTTCAACGATCTAAAATGCTTGAAAATGCTTATTTTTTGCAAAACAGCACGTTTGAGCTTTTTCTGCGTTTTTTTCGCGTAAAAAAGCATAAAACGACGAAATTTTTATTATTCGTTTTTATTAATGTACTTCTTTTGGGCCCATTTCCCCGATCTAAAATGCTTGAAAATGCATTTTTTGCAAAACAGCACGTTTTTTATCTTTAATCTGCGTTTTTTAACCCTAAAAAAGGGAAAACGAGGGGAAAAATTTTTTCGTTTTTTTTTAATATTGCCCTCTATTTGAACAAATTTTAACGATCTAAAATGCTTGAAAAAGCTTATTTTTGAAAACAGCACGTTTTTTAGCTTTTCTCGTTTTTTAACCCTAAAACAACATAAAAAAGACGAATTTTTTTTTATTCGTTTTTTTAATTTTTGCTTCTATTTGAAAGATTTCCCAAAGATCTAAAATGCTTGAAAATGCTTATTTTAAAAACAGCACGTTTTTAGCTTTTTAAACTGCGTTTTTTAAAGCGTAAAAAAGCATAAAAAAGACGGGTTTTTTTTTTTTTCGTTTTTATTAAAATTTGCTTCTATTTGAACGATTTCCCCGATCTAAAATGCTTGAAAATGCTTATTTTAGCAAAACAGCACGTTTTTAGGGTTTAATCTGCGTTTTACCGCGTAAAACAGCATAAAACGACAATTTTTTTTTATTCGTTTTATTAATATTGATTCTATTTGAACGATTTCAACGATCTAAAATGCTTGAAAATGCTTATTTTAGCAAAACAGCCGTTTTGAGGGTTTAATCTGCGTTTTAACGCGTAAAACGGGATAAAAAAGACGAAATTTTTATTATTCGTTTTTTATTTTCATTGCGTCTATTTGAACGATTTCAACGATCTAAAATGCTTGAAAATGCTTATTTTAGCAAAACAGCACGTTTTGGCTTTAATCTGCGTTTAACGCGCAAAACGCTAAAACGACGATTTTTTTATTATTCGTTTTTTTATTAATATTCTTCTATTTGAACGATTTCAACGATCTAAAATGCTTGAAAATGCTAATTTTAGCAAAACAGCACGTTTTGAGCTTTAATCTGCGTTTTAACGCGTAAAAAAGCATAAAAACGACGAAATTTTTATTATTCGTTTTTATTAATATTGCGTCTATTGAACGATTTCAACGATCTAAAATGCTTGAAAATGCTTATTTTAGCAAAAGAGCACGTTTTGTGCTTTAATCTGCGTTTTAACGCGTAAAACAGCATAAAAAAGACGAAATTTTTATTATTCGTTTTTATTAATATTGCGTCTATTTAAACGATTTCAAACGATCTAAATGCTTGAAAATGCTTATTTTAGCAAAACAGCCGTTTTGGGGGCTTTTTAAACTGCGTTTTAACGCGTAAAAAAAGCATAAAACGACGAATTTTTATTATTTTGTTTTTATTAATATTGCTTCTATTTGAACGATTTCA
Organism: Dalotia coriaria; assembly: GCF_025399875.1. Lineage (NCBI taxonomy): Eukaryota > Metazoa > Arthropoda > Insecta > Coleoptera > Staphylinidae > Dalotia > Dalotia coriaria. The sequence continues at coordinate 10,628 of NW_027047717.1, forward strand.
ACGATCAAAATGCTTGAAAATGCTTATTTTAGCAAAACAGCACGTTTTGAGCTTTAATCTGCGTTTTAACGCGTAAAACAGCATAAAACGACGAAATTTTTATTATTCGTTTTTTATTAATATTGCGTCTATTTGAACGATTTCAACGATCTAAAATGCTTGAAAATGCATATTTTAGCAAAACAGCACGTTTTGAGCTTTTTAAACTGCGTTTTAACGCGTAAAACACATAAAACGACGAATTTTTATTATTCGTTTTTATTAATATTGCTTCTATTTGAACGATTTCAACGATCTAAAATGCTTGAAAATGCTTTTTTTAGCAAAACTACACGTTTTGAGCTTTTTAAACTGCGTTTAACGCGTAAAACGGCATAAAAACGACGAAATTTTTTATTCGTTTTATTTTTTTTGCGTTTATTTGAACGATTTCAACGATCTAAAATGCTTTAAGATGCTTGAAAATGCTTATTTTAGCAAAACAGCCGTTTTGAGCTTTTAATCTGCGTTTTAACGCGTAAAACAACATAAAACGACGATTTTTATTATTCGTTTTTATTAATATTGCGTCTATTTGAACGATTTCAACGACAAATGCTTGAAAATGCTTATTTTACAAAACAGACGTTTTGAGCTTTTAATCTGCGTTTTAACGCGTAAAACACAAAAACGACAATTTTTTATTCTTTTTATTAATATTGCGTCTATTTGAACGATTTCAACGATCTAAAATGCTTGAAAATGCTTATTTTTGCAAAACAGCACGTTTGAGCTTTAATCTGCGTTTTTAAAGCGTAAAACAGCATAAAACGACGAACTTTTATTATTCGTTTTTATTAATATTGCGTCTATTTGAACGATTTCAACGATCTAAAATGCTGAAAAAGCTTATTTTAAGCAAAAACCCGCGTTTTGAGCTTTTTAATTTCGTTTTTAAAGCGTAAAACAGCATAAAAACGACGAATTTTTATTATTCGTTTTTATTAATATTGCTTCTATTTGAACGATTTCAACGATCAAAATGCTTGAAAATGCTTATTTTTGCAAAACAGGGACGTTTTGAGCTTTAACTGCCGTAAAACGGCATAAAAAAGACAAAATTTTTATTATTCGTTTTATTTTTTTTGCGTCTATTTGAACGATTTCCCCAAAGATCTAAAATGCTTGAAAATGCTTATTTTAGCAAAAATTTTCGTTTTGAGCTTTTAATTGCGTTTTAACGCGTAAAACAGCATAAAACGACAATTTTTTATTATTCGTTTTTAATAATATGTTCTATTTGAACAATTTCAACGATCAAAATGCTTGAAAATGCTTATTTTAAACAAAACAGCAGTTTTGAGCTTTAATCTGCGTTTTTAACGCGTAAAACAAGCATAAAACGACAGAGAATTTTTTATTTGTTTTTTTTTTAATATTGCGTCTATTTGAACGATTTCAACGATCTAAAATGCTTGAAAATGCTTATTTTAGCAAAACAGCACGTTTTGAGCTTTAATCTGCGTTTTAACGCGTAAAACAGCATAAAACGACAAATTTTTATTATTCGTTTTTATTAATATTGCTTCTATTTGAACGATTTCAACGACTAAAATGCTTGAAAATGCTTATTTTAGCAAAACAGCACGTTTTGAGCTTTTAATCTGCGTTTTAACGCGTAAAACAGCATAAAACGACGAATTTTTATTATTCGTTTTTATTAATATTGCTTCTATTTGACGATTTCAACGATCTAAAATGCTTGAAAATGCTTATTTTAGCAAAGCAGCGTTTTGAGGCTTATCTGCGTTTTAACGCGTAAAACAGCATAAAACGACGAATTTTTATTATTCGTTTTATTAATATTGCTTCTATTTGAACGATTTCAACGATCTAAAATGCTTGAAAATGCTTATTTTAGCAAAACAGCACGTTTTGAGCTTTAATCTGCGTTTTAACGCGTAAAACAGCATAAAAGACGAATTTTTTTATTATTCGTTTTTATTAATATTGCTTCTATTTGAACGATTTCAACGATCTAAAATGCTTGAAAATGCTTATTTTAGCAAAACAGCACGTTTGAGCTTTTAATCTGCGTTTTAACGCGTAAAACAGCATAAAAGACGCGAATTTTTATTATTCGTTTTTATTAATATTGCTCTATTTGAACGATTTCAACGATCTAAAATGCTTGAAAATGCTTATTTTAGCGAAAACAGCACGTTTTGAGCTTTAATCTGCGTTTTAACGCGTAAAACAGCATAAACGACGAAATTTTTATTATTCGTTTTTATTAATATTGCTCTTTAACGTTCAACGATCTAAAATGCTTGAAAATCTTATTTAGCAAAACAGCGTTTGAGCATCGTTTAACGCGTACAGCAAAAATGAATTTTTATTATTCGTTTTATTAATATTGCCTATTTGAAAGTTTCACGATCAAAATGCTGAAAATGCTTATTTTAAAACGCACGTTTTGAAATCGCGTTTTAACGAAACGCATAAAGAGCAGATTTTAATTATTCGTTTTATTAATATTACGTAGTTTACCAGTATTATAAAACGACAAAAAGCGATACGTAGATGCTTGAAAATGC
>NW_027047718.1:0-13202 GCF_025399875.1 Dalotia coriaria
AAAAAAATTTTTTTGATGTTGTCGTTCAAAAAAGAGCAATATTAATAAAAACGAATAATAAAAATTCGTCGTTTTTATGCGTTTTAGCGTTAAAACGCAGAATAGGCTCAAAACTGTGTTTTGCTAAAATAAGATTTCAAGCATTTTAATCGTTGAAATCGTTCAAATAGGCGCAATATTAATAAAAAAATAAAAAAAATTTCGTCGTTTTTATCGTTTCGCGTTAAAACGCAATTAATAAAACGTGCTATTTGCTAAAATAAGCATTTTCAACCATTTTAGATCGTTGAAATCCGTTCAAATAAAGCATAGTAATAAAACAATAATAAAAATTCGTCGTTTTTATGCTGTTTACGCTTAAAACGCAGAATAAACTCAAAACGTCTGTTTTGCTAAAATAAGCATTTTCAGCATTTTAAATCGTTGAAATCGTTCAAATAGACAATATTTAAAAACGAATAATAAAATTTCGTCGTTTAAAAGCTGTTTACGCGTTAAAACGCAGATTAAACTCAAAACGTGCTGTTTTGCTAAAATAATCATTTTCAAGCATTTTAGATCGTTGAAATCGTTCAAATAGAAGCAATATAAAAAAAAATAATAAAATTTTGTCGTTTTTATGCTGTTTTGCGTTTAAAAAGCGATTAAAACTCAAAACGTGCTGTTTTTGCAAATAAGCATTTTCAATTTAGATCGTTGAAATCGTTCAAATAAAAAATTTAATAAAAACGAATAATAAAAATTCGTCGTTTTTATGCTGTTTTACGCTTAAAACGCAGATTAAAAGCTCAAAACGTGCTGTTTTGCTAAAATAAGCATTTTCAAGCATTTTTAGATCGTTGAAATCGATCAAATAGACCAATATTAATAAAAAAGAATAATAAAAAATTTTGTCGTTTTATGCTGTTTTTACGCGTTAAAACGCTGATTAAACTCAAAACGTGCTGTTTTGCTAAAATGGGATTTTCAAGCATTTTTAGATCGTTGAAATCGTTCAATAGGCGCAATATTAATAAAAACGAATAATAAAATTTCGTCGTTTTATGCTGTTTCGCGTTAAAACGCAGAATAAAGCTCAAAACGTGCTGTTTTGCTAAAATAAGCATTTTCAAGCATTTTAGATCGTTGAAATCGTTCAAATAGAAGCAATATTTAAAAAATAACGAATAATAAAATTCGTCGTTTTTTTGCTGTTTTACGCGTTAAAACTCAGATTAACGCTCAAAACGTGCTGTTTTTCTAAAATAAGCATTTTCAAGCATTTTAGATCGTTGAAATCGTTCAAATAGACGTAATAAAATAAAACGAATAATAAAAATTTCGTCGTTTTTATGCTGTTTTACGCGTTAAAACGCAGATTAAAGCTCAAAACGTGCTGTTTTGCTAAAATAAGCATTTTCAAGCATTTTAAATCGTTGAAATCGTTTTAAATAGACGCAATTAATAAAAAAGAATAATAAAAATTTTGTCGTTTTTATGCTGTTTTTCGCGTTAAAACGCAGATTAAAACTCAAAACGTGCTGTTTTGCTAAAATAAGCATTTTCAAGCATTTTAGATCGTTGAAATCGTTCAAATAGAAGCAATATTAATAAAAACGAATAATAAAAAATTCGTCGTTTTTTTTGCTGTTTTACGCGTTAAAACGCAGATTAAAGCTCAAAACGTGTTGTTTTTGCTAAAAAGCATTTTCAAGCATTTTTTGATCGTTGAAAATCGTTCAAATGGACGCAATATTAAAAAAAGAATAATAAAAATTCGTCGTTTTTATGCTGTTTTACGCGTTAAACGCAGATTAAAACTCAAAACGTGCTGTTTTGCTAAAATAACATTTTCAAGCATTTTAGATCGTTGAAATCGTTCCCAAAAGAAGCAATATTAATAAAACGAATAATAAAAAATTCGTCGTTTTTATGCTGTTTTACGGTTAAAACGCAGATTAAAGCTCAAAACGTGCTGTTTTGCTAAAATAAGCATTTTCAAGCATTTTAGATCGTTGAAATCGTTCAAATAGACGCAATAAAATAAAAACGAATAATAAAAATTTCGTCGTTTTTTTTGCTGTTTTACGCGTTAAAACGCAGAATAAAGCTCAAAACGTGCTGTTTTGCTAAAATAAGCATTTTCAAGCATTTTAGATCGTTGAAATCGTTCAAATAAACAGCCATGTAAAAACAGATAATAAAAATTCGTCGTTTTTATGCTGTTTTGCGTATTAAAGCGCAGTTAAAACTCAAAACATTGCTGTTTTGTAAAATAAACATTTTCAAGCATTTTAGATCGTTTGAAATCGTTCAAATAGACGTAATATTAATAAAAACGAATAATAAAAATTTCGTCGTTTTTATGCTGTTTTACGCGTTAAAACGCAGATTAAAGCTCAAAACGTGCTGTTTTGCTTTAAAATAAGCATTTTCAAGCATTTTTAGATCGTTGGAATCGTTCAAATAGACAATATTAATAAAAACGAATAATAAAATTTCGTCGTTTTTTTATGCTGTTTTACGCGTTAAAACGCAGAATAAAAGCTCAAAACGTGCTGTTTTGCTAAAATAAAGCATTTTCGTATTTCGATCGTTGAAATCGTTCAAAATGCGAGCAATATTAATACGAAACGAATAATAAAAAAATTCGTCGTTTTTATGCTGTTTTACGCGTTAAAACGCAGATTAAAGCTCAAAACGTGCTGTTTTGCTAAAATAAGCATTTTCAGCATTTTTAGATCGTTGAAATCGTTCAAATAGACGCAATAAAATAAAAAACGAATAATAAAAGATTTCGTCGTTTTATGCCATTTTTACGCGTTAAAGCACGATTAAAGCTCAAAAACGTGCTGTTGTGCTAAAATAAAGCATTTTCAAACATTTTAGATCGTTGAAATCGTTCAAATAGAAGCAATATTAATAAAAACGAATAATAAAAATTTCGTCGTTTTATGCTTTGTTTTACGCGTTAAACGCAGATTAAAGCTCAAAACGTGCTGTTTTGCTACAAAATAAAAATTTTCAAGCATTTTGGAATCGTTGAAATCGTTTAAATAGAAGCAATATTAATAAAAACGAATGTAAAAAATTCGTCGTTTTTAGCATGCTGTTTTACCTTACGTTAAACGCAGATTAACATCAAAACGTGCTGTTTTGCTAAATAAGCATTTTTCAAGCATTTTTAGATCGTTGAAATCGTTCAAATAGACGCAATAAAATAAAAAACGAATAATAAAAATTTCATCGTTTTTATGCTGTTTTTACGCGTTAAACGCAGATTAAATCTCAAAACGTGCTGTTTTGCTTTAAAATAAGCATTTTCAAGCATTTTAAATCGATGAAATCTACGTTCAAATGGGCAATATTATTAAAACGAATAATAAAAATTTCGTCGTTTTTATGCTGCTTTACGCGTTAAAACGCAGTTAAAAGCTCAAAACGTGCTGTTTTGCTAAAATAATCATTTTCAAGCATTTTAAGATCGTTGAAATCGTTCAAATAAAACAATATTAATAAAAAGCAGGCCAAAAATTCGTCGTTTTATGCTGTTTACGCATTAAAACGCAGATTAAAACTCTAAACGTGCTGTTTTTAGCTAAAATAAGCATTTTCAAGCATTTTAAATCGTTGAAATCGTTCAAATAGACGCAATATTAATAAAAACGAATAATAAAATTTCGTCGTTTTATGCTGTTTTACGCGTTAAAACGCTGATTAAAGGTCAAAACATTGCTGTTTTGCTAAAATAGCATTTTCAAGCATTTTAGATCGTTGAAATCTCACGTTCAAATAGACGCAATATTAATAAAAACAGATAATAAAAATTTCGTCACGTTTTATGCTGTTTACGCGTTAAAACGCAGAATAAAGCTCAAACGTGCTGTTTTGCTAAAATAAGCATTTTCAAAGCATTTTTAGATCGTTGAAATCGTTCAAATAAACAATATTAATAAAAACGAATAATAAAAATTCGTCGTTTTATGCTGTTTACGCGTTAAAACGCAGTTAACGCTCAAAACGTGCTGTTTTGCTAAAATAAGCATTTCAAGCATTTTAGATCGTTGAAATTGTTCAAATAGACGTAATAAAAAATAAAAACGAATAATAAAATTTCGTCGTTTTTATGCTGTTTTACGCGTTAAACGCAGATTAAAACTCAAAACGTGCTGTTTTGCTAAAATAAGCATTTTTCAAGCATTTTAGATCCGTTGAAATCCGATCAAATAGACGCAATAAAAATAAAAACGAATAATAAAGAATTTCGTCGTTTTATGCTGTTTTACGCGCGTTAAAACGCGAATTAAAGCACAAAACGTGCTGTTTTGCTAAAATAAGCATTTTCAAGCATTTTTAGATCACGTTGAAATCGTTTAAATAGAAGCAATATTAAGCCAAAAACGAATAATAAAATTCGTCATTTTTACGCTGTTTACGCGTTAAAAACGCAGATTAAGCTCAAAACGTGCTGTTTTGCTAAAATAAAGCATTTTCAAGCATTTTAGATCGTTGAAATCGTTTTTAAATAGAAACAATGGCAAAACGAATAATAAAGGAATTTCGTCGTTTTATGCTGTTTTTACGCGTTAAAGCGGTAAAGCTCAAAACGTGCTGTTTTTGCTAAAATAAAGCATTTTCAAGCATTTTAGATCGTTGAAATCGTTCGGAAATAAGACGCAATATTAATAAAAACGAATAATAAAAATTTCGTCGTTTTTTTATGCTGTTTTACGTTAAAACGCAGAATAAAACTCAAAACGTGCTGTTTGCTAAAATAAGCATTTTCAAGCATTTTAGATCGTTGAAATCGTTCAAATAGAAGCAATATTAATAAAAAACGAATAATAAAAATTCGTCGTTTTATGCTGTTTTACGCGTTAAAACGCAGATTAAAACTCAAAACGTGCTGTTTGCTAAAATAAACATTTTTCAAGCATTTTAGATCGTTGAAATCGTTTCAAATAGACGCAATAAAAATAAAAACGAATTAATAAAAATTTCGTCGTTTTATGCTGTTTACGCGTTAAAACGCAGAATAAAGCTCAAAACGTGCTGTTTGCTAAAATAAGCATTTTTCAAGCATTTTCGATCGTTGAAATCGTTCAAATAGAAGCAATATTAATAAAAACGAATAATAAAAAAATTCACGTCGTTTTATGCTGTTTTACGCGTTAAACGCAGATTAAACTCAAAACGTGCTGTTTTGCTAAAATAAACAGCATTTTAGATCGTTGAAATCGTTCAAATAGACGCAATAAAATAAAACGAATAACAAAGAACGTGTTTTATGCTGTTTTACGCGTTAAAACGCAGATTAAAGCTCAAAACGATATATTAATATTAATTATTTAAAATAAGAATTTTCAAGCATTTTAGATCGTTGAAATCGTTTAAATAGAAGCAATATTAATAAAAAACGAATAATAAAAAATTCATAGTCGTTTTATGCTGTTTACGCGTTAAAACGCAGCTAACGCTCAAAACATTGCTGTTTTAGCACAAAATAAAGCATTTTCAAGCATTTTAGATCGTTGAAATCGTTCAAATAGACGCAATAAAATAAAAAACGAATAATAAAAATTTCATCGTTTTATGCTGTTTTACGCGTTAAAACGCAGATTAAATCTCAAAACGTGCTGTTTTGCTAAAATAAGCATTTTCAAGCATTTTAAATCCGGTGAAATCGTTCAAATAGACGCAATATTAATAAAAAACGAATAATAAAAATTTCGTCGTTTTTATGCTTAACACGCGTTAAAACGCAGATTAAACTCAAAACGTGCTGTTTTGTAAAATAATCATTTTTAAACATTTTAGATGTTTGAAATCGTTCAAATAGAAACAATATTAATAAAAAACAATAATAAAAATTTACGTCGTTTTATGCTGTTTTACGCAGTAAACGCAGATTAAGCCTCCTAAACGTGCTGTTTTGCTAAAATAAGCATTTCAAGCATTTTAAATCGTTGAAATCCCTCGTTCAAATAGACGCAATATTAATAAAAAACGAATAATAAAATTTCGTCGTTTTTGTAACATTTTGCGTTAAACGCTGATTAAAGGTCAAAACGTGCTGTTTTGCTAAAGTGAAACATTTTCAAGCATTTTAGATCGTTGAAATCACGTTTGGAAATAGACGCAATATTAATAAAACGAATAATAAGAAATTTCGTCGTTTTTGTACTTGTTTACGCGTTAAAACGCCAGAATAAAACTCAAAACGTGCTGTTTGCTAAAATAAGCATTTTCCAGAAGCATTTTTGAATCGTTGAAATCGTTCAAATGAAGAAGCAATATTAATAAAAACAGATAATAAAAAATTCGTCGTTTTTATGCTGTTTTTACGCGTTAAAACGCAGATTAACACTTTCAAAACATTGCTGTTTTTGCTAAAATAAGCGTACCGAAGCATTTTAGATCGTTGAAATTGTTCAAATAGACGTAATAAAAATAAAAACAGATAATAAAATTTCATTAGACATGCTGTTTTACGCGTTAAAACGCAGATTAAAAGCTCAAAACGTGCGTTTTGCTAAAATAAGCATTTTCAAGCATTTTTAGATCGTTGAAATCGATCAAATAGACGCAATAAAATAAAAACGAATAATTAAAAATTTCGTCGTTTTATGCTGTTTGCAGTAAAACGCAGATTAAAGCACAAAATTGCTGTTTTGCTTAAAATAAGCATTTTCAAGCATTTTTAGATCGTTGAAAATGGTTTAAATAAGTAATATTAATAAAAAGCGAATAATAAAATTTACGTCATTTTTACGCTGTTTACGCGTTAAAACGCAGATTAAAGCTCAAAACGTGCTGTTTTGCTAAAATAAGCATTTTCAAGCACATTTTAGATCGTTGAAATCACGTTTTAAATAGAAGCAATATTAATAAAAAAACGAATAATAAAATTTCGTAAGCTCAAAACGTGCTGTTTTGCTAAAATAAGCATTTTCAAGCATTTTTTAGATCGTTGAAATCGTTCAAATAGACTGTATTGTAAAAACGAATAATAAAAATTTGCGTCGTTTTTTATGCTGTTTTTACGTTAAAACGCGGGAATAAAGCTCAAAACGATGCTGTTTGCTAAAATAAAGCATTTTCAAGCATTTTAGATCGTTGAAATCGTTCAAATAGAAGCAATAATTAATAAAAAGCAGATAATAAAAATTCGTCGTTTTTATGCTGTTTTACGCGTTAAAACGCAGATTAAAACAAAACGATGCTGTTTTGCTAAATAAAAGCATTTTCAGCATTTTAGATCGTTGAAATCGTTCAAATAGACGCAATAAAATAAAAGAACGAATAATAAAATTTCGTCGTTTTTATGCTGTTTTTGCGTTAAAACGCAGATTAAACTCAAAACGTGCTGTTGTGCTAAAATAAGCATTTTCAAGCATTTTGAATCGTTGAAATCGTTCAAATAGAAGCAATAGTAATAAAAACGAATAATAAAAATTTCGTCGTTTTATGCTGTTTACGCGTTAAACGCAGATTAAAACTCAAAAACATGCTGTTTTGCTAAAATAAAATTTTCAAGCATTTTAGATCGTTGCGAAATCGTTTAAATACGGCAATATTAATAAAGCGGAGTAATAAAAATTCGTCGGTACATGCTGTTTACGCGTTAAAACGCAGATTAAACTCAAAACGTGCTGTTTTGCTAAAATAAGCATTTTCAAGCATTTAGATCGTTGAAATCGCTCAAATAGACGCAATATTAATAAAAACGAATGTAAAATTTCGTCGTTTTTTATGCTTGTTTTTACGCGTTAAAACGCAGAATAGCTCAAAACGTGCTGTTTGCTTTAAAATAGCATTTTCAAGCATTTTGAATCGTTTGAAATCGTTCAAATAGAAGCAATATTAATAAAAACGAATAATAAAAATTCGTCAATTTTATGCTGTTTTACGCGTTAAACTCAGATTAACGCTCAAAACGTGCTGTTTTGCTAAATAAGCATTTTCAAGCATTTTAGATCGTTCAAATCGTTCAAATAGACACAATAAAAATAAAAACGAATAATAAATTTCGTCGTTTTTATGCTGTTTTACGCGTTAAAACGCAGATTATAACTCAAAACGTGCTGTTTTGCTAAAATAAAGCATTTTCAAGCATTTTAAATCGTTGAAATCGTTCGAATAGACGCGATATTAATAAAACGAATAATAAAATTTCGTCGTTTTATGCTGCTTTACGCCTTAAAACGCAGATTAAAGCTCAAAACGTGCTGTTTGCTAAAATAATCATTTCAAGCATTTTTTAGATCGTTGAAATCGTTCCAGAATAGAAGCAATATTATTAAAAACGAATAATAAAAATTCGTCGTTTTTTATGCTGTTTTTGCGCATTAAAACGCAGATTAAACTCAAAACGTGCTGTTTTGCTAAAATAAGCATTTCAAGCATTTTAGATCGTTGAAATCGTTCAAATAGACGCAATAGTAATAAAAACGAATAATAAACATTTCGTCGTTTTTATGCTATTTTACGCGTTAAAACGCAGATAAAGCTCAAAACGTGCTGTTTTTTGCTAAAATAAAGCATTTTTCAAGCATTTTTAGATCCCGTTGAAATCGTTCAGAAATGAGAAGCAATATTTAATAAAACAGGCAATAATTCGTCGTTTTTATGCTGTTTACGCGTTAAAACGCAGATTAAAACTCAAAGCGATGCTGTTTTGCTAAAATAAGCATTTCAAGCATTTTAGATCGTTTGAAATCGATCAAATAGACGCAATAAAAATAAAACGGTAAATAAAGAATTTCGTCGTTTTTATACTGTTTTCTGCGTTAAAACGCAGATTAAACTCAAACGATACTGTTTTGCTAAAATAAGCGTTTGCAGAAAGCATTTTAGATCGTTGAAATCCGTTTTAAATAGAAGCAATATTAACCAAAAACGAATAATAAAAAATTCGTCATTTTATGCTGTTTACGCGTTAAAACGCAGATTAAAGCTCAAAACGTGCTGTTTGCTAAAATAAGCATTTTCAAGCATTTTAGATCGTTTAGCGAAATCGTTCAAATGAGCCGCAATATTAATAAAACGAATATAAAAATTTCGTCGTTTTATGCTGTTTTACGCGTTAAAACGCAGAATAAAACTCAAAACGTGCTGTTTTGCTAAAATAAGCATTTTCAAACGGCATTTTTAGATCGTTGAAATCGATCAAATAGACGCAATAAAAATAAAAACGAATAATAAAATTTCGTCGTTTTATGCTGTTTTACGCGTTAAAACGCAGATTAAAGCTCAAAACGTGCTGTTTTGCTAAGAAATAAGCATTTTCAAGCATTTTAGATCGTTGAAATCGTTTAAATAGAAGCAATATTAATAAAACGAATAAGCAAAATTCGTCATTTTATGCTGTTTACGCGGCAGATTAAAACTCAAAACGTGCTGTTTTACTAAAATAAACATTTTCAAGCATTTTAGATCGTTGGAAATCGTTTAAAATAGACGCAATATTAATAAAAACGAATAATAATAAAAATTTCGTCGTTTTTTATGCTGTTTTACGCGTTAAAACAGCGATTAAAGCTCAAAACGTGCTGTTTTGCTAAAATAAGCATTTTCAAGCGTACAAGGTCGTTGAAATCGTTCAAATAGACGCAATATTATTAAAACGAATAATAAAAATTTCGTCGTTTTTATGCTGTTTACGCGTTAAAACGCAGATTAAAGCTAAACGATGCTGTTTTGCTAAAATAAGCATTTCAGCTCATTTTTAGATCGTTGATATCGTTTGAAATAATGAAGCAATATTAATAAAAAACGAATAATAAAAGAATTTCGTCGTTTTTATGCTGTTTTTACGCGTTAAAACGCAGATTAAAGCTCAAAACATGCTGTTTTTTGCTAAAATAAGAATTTTCAAGCATTTTAGATCGTTGAAATCGTTAAATAGAAGCAATATTAATAAAAACGAATAATAAAAATTCGTCATTTTATGCTGTTTTACGCGTTAAAACGCAGATTAAAGCTCAAAACGTGCTGTTTTGCTAAAATAAGCATTTTCAAGCATTTTAGATCGTTGAAATCGCTCAAATAGACGCAATATTAATAAAAACGAATAATAAAATTTCGTGTTTTATGCTGTTTGCGTCCAAACGCAGAATAAAACTCAAAACGAGTACTGTTTTGCTAAATAAGCATTTTTCAAGCATTTTAGATCGTTGAAATCGTTCAAATAGAAGCAATGATAATAAAAACGAATAATAAAATTCGTCGTTTTTATGCTGTTTACGCGTTAAAACTCAGATTAACACTCAAAACGTGCTGTTTTGCTAAAATAAAGCATTTTCAAGCATTTTAGATCGTTCAAATCCGTTCAAATAGACGCAATAAAAATAAAAAACGAATAATAAAAATTTCGTCGTTTTGTACTGTTTACGCGTTAAAACGCAGATTAGCTCAAAACGCTGTTTTGCTAAAATAAGCATTTTCAAGCATTTTAAATCGTTGAAATCGTTCCGAATAGACGCGATATTAATAAAACGAATAATAAAATTTCGTCGTTTTTGTGCTGCTTTACGCGTTAAAACGCAGATTAAAGCTCTGCAAAACGTGCTGTTTGCTAAAATAATCATTTTCAAACATTTTTAGATCGTTGAAATCGTTCAAATAGAAGCAATAGTAATAAAAACGAATAATAAAATTACGTCGTTTTATGCTGTTTTACGCATTAAAACGCAGATTAAAGCTCAAAACATTGCTGTTTTGCTAAAATAAGCATTTTTCAAGCATTTTAGATCGTTGAGAATCGTTCAAATAGACGCAATATTAATAAAAACGAATAATAAACGTTTCGTCGTTTTATGCTGTTTTACGCGTTAAAACGCAGATAAAACTCAAAACGATGCTGTTTTGCACAAAATAACAAGCATTTTCAAGCATTTTTAGATCGTTGAAATCGTTCAAATAGAGTAATATTGTAAAAACGAATAATAAAAATTCGTCGTTTTATGCTGTTTTACGCGTTAAAACGCAGATTAAAGCTCAAAACGTGCTGTTTTGCTAAAATAAGCATTTTCAAGCATTTTAGATCGTTGGGAAATCGATCAAATAGACGCAATAAAAATAAAAACGAATGTAAAAAATTTCGTCGTTTTTATGCTGTTTTTCTGCGTTAAACGAATTAAAGCTCAAAACGATGCTGTTTTACTTCGGCAAGCATTTACCAAGCATTTTAGATCGTTGAAATCGTTTAAATAGAAGCAATATTAATAAAAAACGAATAAAAATTCGTCATTTTTATGCTGTTTACGCGTTAAAACGCAGATTAAAGCTCAAAACGTGCTGTTTTGCTAAAATAAGCATTTTTCAAGCATTTTAGATCGTTGAAATCACGTTCAGCCAGACATAATATTAATAAAACGAATAATAAGAATTTCGTCGTTTTTATGCTTTGTTTTACGCGGGTAAAACGCAGAATAAAGCTCAAAACGATGCTGTTTTGCTAAAATAAGCATTTTCAAGCATTTTAGATCGTTGAAATCGATCAAATAGACGCAATAAAATAAAAACGAATAATAAAAAATTTCGTCGTTTTTATGCTGTTTTACGCGTTAAAACGCAGATTAAAGCTCAAAACGTGCTGTTTTTGCTAAAATAAGCATTTTCAAGCATTTTGAATCGTTGAAATCGTTTGAAATAGAAGCAATATTAATAAAAAACGAATAATAAAAATTCGTCATTTTTATGCTGTTTTACGCGTTAAAACGCAGATTAAAACTCAAAACGTGCTGTTTTGCTAAAATAAGCATTTTCAAACATTTTAGATCGTTGAAATCGTTCAAATAAGGCGCAATATTAATAAAAACGAATAATAAAATTTCGTCGTTTTTATGCTGTTTTACGCGTTAAAACGCTGATTAAGCTCAAAACGTGCTGTTTTGCTAAATAACATTTTCAAGTATTTTAGATCGTTGAAATCGTTCAAATAGACGCAATATTAATAAAAAAGAATAATAAAATTTCGTCGTTTTTATGCTGTTTTACGCGTTAAAACGCAGAATAAAGCTCAAAACGTGCTGTTTTGCTTTTAAAAAAAGCATTTTCAAGCATTTTAGATCGTTGAAATCGTTCAAATAGAAACTAATTTAAAAAACGAATAATAAAAAATTGTCGTTTTATGCTGTTTTTCGCGTTAAAACGCAGATTAAAGCTCAAAACGTGCTGTTTTGCTAAAATAACATTTTCAAGCATTTTTGATCGTTGAAATCGTCAAATAGACGCAATAAAATAAAAACGAATAATAAAAATTTCGTCGTTCTTATGCTGTTTTCGCGTTAAACGCAAATTAAACTCAAAACGTGCTGGTTTTTCTAAAATAAGCATTTTCAAGCATTTTAGATCGTTGAAATCGTTTAAAAACGCAATATTAATAAAAACGAATAATAAAAAAATTCGTCATTTTTTTGCTGTTTTACGCGTTAAAACGCAGATAAAACTCAAAACGTGCTGTTTTGTAAAATAAGCATTTTCAAGCATTTTAGATCGTTGAAATCGTTCAAATAGCGCAATATTAATAAAAACGAATAATAAAATTTTGTCGTTTTTATGCTGTTTTACGCGTTAAAACGCAGATAAACTCAAAACGTGCTGTTTTGCTAAAATAAGCATTTTCAAGCATTTTTAGATCGTTGAAATCGTTCAAATAGAAGCAATATTAATAAAAACGAATAATAAAATTCGTCGTTTTTTTATGCTTTTTTTTAGCGTTAAAAAAGCAGATTAACGCTAAAAACGTCTGTTTTGCTAAAAAAAGCATTTCAAGCATTTTAGATCGTTGAAATCGTTCAAATAAAGCAATATTAATAAACGAATAATAAAAAATTCGTTTTGCTGTTTGCATTAAACGCTAAAACTCAAAAAGTGCTGTTTTCAAAATAAGCATTTTAGCATTTTAGATCGTTGAAATCGTTCAAATAGGCTATTACGATAATAAATTTCGTCGTTTTTATGCTATTTACCGTTAAAACGCGAATAAACTCAAAACGTGCTGTTTGTTAAAATAATCATTTTCAAACATTTTAGATCGTTGAAATCGTTCAAATAGAACAATAATAAAAACAATCAAAAAGTCGTTTTATGCTGTTTACGCATTTAAACGCGATTAAACAAAACGTGCTGTTTTGCAAAATCAAACTTTTCGCATTTTAATCGTTGAAATCGATCAAATAGACCAATATTAATAAAAACGAATAATACCCTTTTTTTGT
>NW_027047719.1:0-13202 GCF_025399875.1 Dalotia coriaria
ACGCGTAAAAAAAGCATAAAAAAACGAGAAATTTTTTTTTATTCCTTTTTTATTAATAAGGTCTATTTGAACGATTTCAACGATCTAAAATGCTTGAAAAAAGATTATTTTAGGGAAAAAAAGCAATTTTAGCTTTAATCTGCGTTTTAACGGTAAAAAGGGATAAAAAAGAAATTTTTTTTTATTCGTTTTTATTAATATTGCTTCTATTTGAACGATTTCAAAATCTAAAAAGCTTGAAATTGCTTAATTTAGGGAAAAAAGCACGTTTTGAGCTTTAATCCGTTTTAACGCGTAAAACAGCATAAAAAAAGACAAAATTTTTTATTATTCGTTTTATTTATTGCGTCTATTTGAACGGGTTTCAACGATCTAAAAAGTTTTTAAAATGATTATTTTTGCAAAACAGCACGTTTTGAGTTTTTAAACTGCGTTTTAACGGGGTAAAACAGCATAAAAAAGACGAATTTTTTTTTTTTTTTTTAATTTTTGTTTATTTGAACGATTTCAACGATCTAAAAAGCTTTAAAATTTCTTATTTTAGCAAAAAAAAAACGTTTTGAGTTTTTAAACTGCGTTTTAACGCGTAAAACAAAACATAAAAAAAGACGAAATTTTTTTTATTCGTTTTTTTTTAATATTGCGTCTATTTGAACGATTTCAACGATTAAAATGCTTGAAAATGATTATTTTAGCAAAACAGCACGGGGGTTTTAATCTGGGGTTTTAACGCGTAAAAAAAGCATAAAAAAAAGGGCGATTTTTTTTTATTCGTTTTATTAATATTGCTTCTATTAGAACGCAACGGGTCTAAAAAGCTTGAAAATGCTTATTTTAAAAAAAAGCACGTTTTGAGCTTTAATCTGGTTTTTAAAGCGTAAAAAAAGCATAAAAAAAGACGAAATTTTTTTTACCCGTTTTTTTTTAATATTGCGTCTATTTGAACGATTTCAACATCTAAAATGCTTGAAAATGATTATTTTGCAAAAAAGCACGTTTGAGTTTTTAAACTGCGTTTTAACGCGAAAAAAGCATAAAACGACGAATTTTTTTTTATTCGTTTTTTTTAAAAATTGCGTCTATTTTTAACGGGGTTTCAACGATCTAAAAAGCTTTGAAAATGCTTATTTTAGCAAAACAGCACGTTTTGAGCTTTAATCTGCGTTTTAACGCGGGAAAACAGCATAAAAAAAAGACGAAATTTTTATTATTCTTTTTTAATAGGGTCTATTTTGAACGATTTCAACGATCTAAAAAAAGCTTGAAAAAGATTATTTTAGCAAAAAGAAGTTTCTTTAACCCTTTTTAAAGCGTAAAAACAGCATAAAAAAAGACGAATTTTTTTTTTATTTGTTTTTATTAATATTGTTTTTATTTGAACGATTTCAACGATCTAAAATGCTTGAAAATGCTTATTTTAGCAAAACAGCACGTTTTGAGTTTTAATCTGGTTTTAACGCGTAAAACAGCATAAAACGACGAAATTTTTATTATTCGTTTTTATTAATATTGCGTCTATTTGAACGATTTCAACGATCTAAAATGCTTGAAAATGATTATTTCGCAAAACAGCACGTTTTGAGTTTTTAAACTGCGTTTTAACGCGTAAAAAAGCATAAAACGACGAAATTTTTATTATTCGTTTTTATTAATATTGCGTCTATTTGAACGATTTCAACGATCTAAAATGCTTGAAAATGCTTATTTTAGCAAAACAGCACGTTTTGAGCTTTAATCTGCGTTTTAACGCGTAAAACAGCATAAAACGACGAAATTTTATTATTCGTTTTTATTAATATTGTCTATTTGAACGATTTCAACGATCTAAAATGCTTGAAAATAAATGCTTATTTTGGCAAAACAGCACGTTTTTTTATCTGCGTTTTAACGCGTAAAACAGCTAAAAACGTCGAAATTTTATTATTCGTTTTTTTAATAAATTTCGTCTATTTGAACGATTTCAGATCTAAAATGCTTGAAAATGATTATTTTAGCAAAGCAGCACGTTTGAGCTTTTAATCTGCGTTTTAACGCGTAAAACAGCATAAAACGACGATTTTTTATTATTGTTTTTATTAATATTTGCTTCTATTTGAACGATTTCAACGATTTAAAATGCTTAAAATGCTTATTTTAGCAAAACAGCACGTTTTGAGCTTTAATCTGCGTTTTAACGCGTAACACAACATAAAACGACGAAATATTATTCGTTTTTTATCAATATTGCGTCTATTTGAATGATTTCAATCGATCTAAAATGCTTGATAATGATTATTTTGCAAAACAGCACGTTTTGAGCTTTAATCTGCGTTTTAACGCGTAAAACAGCATAAAAACGACGAAATTTTTATTACGTTTTTATTAATATTGCGTCTATTTGAACGATTTCAACGTCTAAAATGCTTGAAAATGATTATTTTAGCAAAACAGCATGTTTTGAGCTTTAATCTGCGTTTTAACGCGTAAAACAGCATAAAACGACGAAAATTTTTATTATTCGTTTTTAGTAATAAATTGCGTCTATTTGAACGATTTCAACGATCTAAAATGCTTGAAAATGCTTATTTTAGCAAAACGGCACGTTTTGAGCTTTAATCTACGTTTTAACGCGTAAAACAGCATAAAAACGACGAATTTTTATTATTCGTTTTTATTAATATGCTTCTATTTGAACGATTTCAACGATCTAAAATGCTTGAAAATGCTTATTTTAGCAAAACAGCACGTTTTGAGCTTTAATCTGCGTTTTAACGCGTAAAACAGCATAAAACGACGAAATTTTTATTATTGTTTTTATTAATATTGCGTCTATTTGAACGATTTCAACGATCTAAAATGCTTTGAAAATGATTATTTTAGCAAAACAGCACGTTTTGAGCTTTTAATCTGCGTTTTAACGCGTAAAACAGCATAAAACGACGATTTTTTTATTATTCGTTTTTTATTAATATTGCGTCTATTTGAACGATTTCACGATCTAAAATGCTTGAAAATGCTTATTTTTAGCAAACGGCACGTTTTGAGCTTTAATCTCGTTTAACGCGTAAAAGAGCATAAAACGACAAAATTTTTATTATTCGTTTTTATTAATATTGCGTCTATTTGAACGATTTCAGCGATCTAAAATGCTTGAAAATGATTATTTTAGCAAAACAGCACGTTTTGAGCTTAATCTGCGTTTTAACGCGTAAAACGCATAAAACGACGAAATTTTTATTATTCGTTTTTATTAATATTGCGCTATTTGAACGTTTCAACGATCTAAAATGCTTGAAAATGATTATTTTATAAAACAGCACGTTTTGAGCTTTAATCTGCGTTTTAACGCGTAAAACAGCATAAAACGAAGAATTTTTATTATTCGTTTTTATTAATATTGCTTCTATTTGAACGATTTCAACGATCTAAAATGCTTGAAAATGCTTATTTTAGCAAACAGCACGTTTTGAGCTTTAATCTGCGTTTTAACGCGTAAAACAGCATAAAAACGACAAATTTTTATTATTCGTTTTTATTAATATTGCGTCTATTTGAACGATTTCAACGATCTAAAATGCTTGAAATGATTATTTTAGCAAAACAGCACGTTTGAGCTTTAATCTGCGTTTTAACGCGTAAAACAGCATAAAAACGACGAATTTTTTATTATTCGTTTTTATTAATATTGCTTCTATTTGAACGATTTCAACGATCTAAAATGCTTGAAAATGCTTATTTTAGCAAAACAGCACGTTTTGAGCTTTTAATCTGCGTTTGAACGCGTAAAACAGCATAAAAACGACGAAATTTTTATTATTAGTTTTTATTAATATTGCGTCTATTTGAACGATTTCAACGATCTAAAATGCTTGAAAATGATTATTTTAGCAAAACAGCACGTTTTGAGGGTTTTTAAACTGCGTTTTAACGCGTAAAACAGCATAAAAAAGACGAATTTTTATTATTCGTGTTTTTGCTTAAATATTTTGTTTTTAAAAAATTTTTTAAAAACCTTTTTTTTAAAAAGGGCCTTTTTAAAAAAAAAAATTTTTTTTTTTTTTTTAAAAAAACCAAAATTTTTTTTTTAAAATTTTTTTATTTTAACAAAATTTTTTTTTTTTTTTAAAAAAAAAATTTTTTTTTTTTCAAAAAAATTTTTTTTTTTTTTTTAAAAAAAAAATTTTTAAATTTTTTTTAAAATTGGGTTTTTTTTTTTAAAAAAATTTTTTTGGAAAACAGCAAAGGGGTTTTTTTTTTTTTAAAAAAAAAAAATTTTTTTCTTTTTAAAAAAATTTTTTTTTAAAAAAAAAAAAATTTTTTTTTTTTTTTTTTAAAAAAAAAAACGGAAATTTTTTTTTTGGGTTTTTTTTTAAACCAAAGGAAAATTTTTTTTTTTTTTTTTTAAAATTTTTTTTTTAAAAACCCCTTTTTAAAAAAAAATTTTTTTTTTTAAAAAAAAAAGGGGTTTTTTTTTTTTTTTAAAAATTTTTTTTTTTTAAAATTTTTTTTTTTTTTAAAATTTTTTTTAAAAGGGGGGCTTTAAAAAAAAAGGAAAAAAAAAGGAAATTTTTAATTTTTTTTTTTTTAAAAAAGGGGGAAAAAAAAAAATTTTTTTTTTTTTTTTTTTTTTTGGGGGGGAACCCTTTTAAAAAAAATTTTTTTTCCCCTTTTTTTTTTTTTTAAAAATTTTTTTTTAAAAAAAACCAAAAAAAATTTTTAAAAATTTTTTTAAAAAATTTTTTTTTTTTAAATTTTTTTTTCCCCAAAAAATTTAAAAAAATTTTTTTCCCCCAAAAAATTTTTTTTTTTTTTTCCAAAAAAAAAAAGGAAAATTTTTTTTTTTTTTTTTAAATTTTTCTTTTAAAGGTTTAAAAAAAAAAAGGAAAAAAAAATTTTTTTTTTTTAAAAAAAAATTTTTTTTTTGGTTTTAAATTTAAAAAAAAAACCTTTTTTAAAAACCCTTTTTTTTTTTGGGTTTTTCGGTTTAAAAAAAAAAAAAAAATTTTTTTTTTTATTTTTTTTTTGGTTTTTTTTTTAACGGAAAAAAAAACCAAAAAATTTTTTTTTTAAAATTTTTTTTTTTTGGAAAAAAAAAAAAATTTTTTTTTTTTTTAAAAAATTTTTTTTTTTAAAAACCCGTTTTTAAAAAAAAAAAAAAACAAAATTTTTTTTTTTTTTTTTCCAAAAAATTTAAAAAGCAAAAAAAAATTTTTTTTTTTTTTTAAAAATTTTTTGGGAAAAAAATTTTTTTTTTTAAAAAAAAAAAAAAAAATTTTTTTTTCCCTTTTTTTTTAACTTAAACCAAAAAAAATTTAAAAATTTTTTTTTTTTTTTTTTAAATTTTTTTGGAAAAAAAAAAAAATTTTTTTTTTTTTTAAAAATTTTTTTTTTTTCCCTTTTTAAATTAAAATTTTTTAAAGAAAATTTTTAAAAATTTTTTTTTTTTTTTTTTTAAAAAAAAAAAAAAAAAGGGGGTTTTTTTTTTTTTTTTTTTTTTTTTTTTTTTAAAAAAAAAAAATTTTTAAAAACCCTTTTTTTTTTTTTTTGGGGAAAAAAAAACAAAAATTTTAAAAATTTTTTTTTAAAAAGGGGTTTTTTCTTTTTGGTTTTAAAAACTTAAAAAGCTTTTTTCCAAAAAATTTTTTTTTTTTTTTTTTTTTTAAAAAAACCGGGAAAAAATTTTTTTTTTTTTTTTTTAAAAAGGGTTTTTAAATTTTAAAAAAAAAAAAAAAAATTTTTTAAAAATTTTTTTTTTTCCTTTTTTCGGTTTAAAAAATTTTTTTTAAAAAAAAAAATTTTTTTCTTTTTTGGGGGGGTTTTTTTTTTTCCCAACCAAAAAAAACCTTTTTTTTTTTTTAAATTTGGTTTTTTTTTTGGGGGAAAATTTAAAAATTTTTTAAAAAAGGGGTTTTTTTTTTTTCCCTAAAAAAAAAAGGAAATTTTTTTTTTTTTTTAATTTTTGGCCCCTTTTTGGGGGGCCCCAAAAAAAAATTAAAAAAAAAACCCAAACCCCTTTTTTAAAAAATTTTTTTTGGAAAAAATTTTTTTTTAATTTTTTTTTTTTAAAAAAAAAAAAAATTTTTTTTTAAAAAAATTTAAAAAATTTTTAAAAAAAAATTTTTGGGGGTTTTTTTTTTTAACCTTTTTCCCAAAAAAAAAAGGGTTTTTTTTTTTTCCCTTTTTTTTTCCCTTTTTTAAAAAAAAAAAAAAAAAGGGTTTTTTTTGGGAAAAAAAAAAAATTTTTTTTTTTTTAAAAAAAAAAAAAAAATTTTTTTTTTTTAATTTTTTTGGGGGTTTAAAAAACCCCCAAAAAAAATTTTTTTTTTTTTTTTTTTTTTGAACTTTTTGGTTTTAAAAAAAAAAAAAAAAAACCTTTTTTTTTTTTTTTTTCGGTTTTTAAAAAAAATTTTAAAGGGGTTTTTTAAA
Source organism: Dalotia coriaria (assembly GCF_025399875.1). Lineage (NCBI taxonomy): Eukaryota > Metazoa > Arthropoda > Insecta > Coleoptera > Staphylinidae > Dalotia > Dalotia coriaria. The sequence goes on from NW_027047719.1 coordinate 6,406, forward strand.
AATTTTTTTTTAAAAAAATTTTTTTTTTTTTAAAAACTTTTTTGGGAAAAAAACCCCTTTTTTTTTTTTTTTTTTCCCAAAAAAAAAAAAATTTTTTTAAAAAATTTTTTTTTAAAAAGGTTTTTTTTTTTTAAAAGGGAAAAAAAAAAAAAATTTTTTTTTTTTTAAAAATTTTTTTTAAAAAAAAAAAAAAAATTTTTTTTTTTTTTTTTTCCCCGGGGGTTTTTTTTTTTTTTTTAAAAAAAAAAAAATTTTTTTTTTTTTAAAGGGAAAAAAAAATTTTTTTTTAAAAAAGGGAAAAAATTTTTTTAAAAAAAAAAATTTTTTTTTTTTTTTTTAAAAAAAAAAAAATTTTTTTAATTTTTTTTTTTTTTAAAAAGGTTTAAAAAAAATTTTTTTTTTTTTAAAATTTTTTTTTAAAAAAACGTTTTAAATTTTTTTTTTTAAAAAAAAAAAAAAATTTTTTTTTTTTAAAAAAAAATTTTTTTTTTTTCCCTTTTTAAAAAATTTTTTTTTTTTAAAAAAACCTTTTTTTTTTTTTTTAAAAAAACCTTTTTTTGGTTTTTTTTAAAAAATTTTTTTAAAAAAAATTTTTTATTTTTTTTTAAAAAATTTTTTTTTTTAAAAAAATTTTGGGTTTTTTTTAAAAAATTTTTTCCCTTTTTTTTTTTAAAAAAAAAAGGGGTTTTTCCTTTTTTTAAAAAATTTTTTCCCTTTTTTTTTGGGCCCCTTTTTTTTTTTTTAACCCCAAAAAAAATTTTTTTTTTTTTTTTTTTAAAATTGCCCATTTAAAAGATTTCAACGATCTAAAATGCTTGAAAATGTTTTTTTAAACAAAAAACGTTTTGGTTTTTCTGCGTTTTTAACCCTAAAACAGCATAAAAGACGATTTTTTTTATTAAACTTTTTTTTAATACCTTTTGAACGATTTCAACGATCTAAAATCTTGATTATTTTTTGCAAAACGCACGTTTTAGTTTAATTTCGTTTTAACCCTAAACGGCAAAAAAAGACAAAATTTTTTATTCGTTTTTTTTTAAAATTTATTAAACGTTTAACAAACTAAAATCTTGAAAATGTTATTTTCCCACGTTTGAGCTTTAATCTGCGTTTTTAAAGCGTAAACGCAAAAACGACAAAATTTTTATTATTCGTTTTTATTAATATTTGCTTCTATTTAAACGATTTCAACGATCTAAAATGCTTGAAAATGCTTTTTTAAGCAAAACAGCACGTTTTGAGCTTTAATCTGCGTTTAACGCGTAAAACAGCATAAAAGACGATTTTTATTATTCGTTTTTATTAATATTGCTTCTATTTGAACGATTTCAACGATCTAAAATGCTTGAAAATGCTTATTTTAGCAAAACAGCACGTTTGAGCTTTAATCTGCGTTTTAACGCGTAAACAGCATAAAACGACAAATTTTTATTCGTTTTTATTAATATTGCTTCTATTGGAGCGATTTCAACAATCTAAAATGCTTGAAAATGCTTATTTTAGCAAAACCGCACGTTTTGAGCTTTAATCTGCGTTTTAACGCGTAACACAGCATAAAACGACGAATTATTGTTTTTTATTAATATTGCGTCTATTTGAACGATTTCAACGATCTAAAATGCTTGAAAATGCTTATTTAGCAAAACAACACGTTTTGAGCTTTAATCTGCGTTTTATCGCGTAAAACAGCATAAAACGACGAATTTTTATTATTCGTTTTTATTAATTTGCTTCTATTTGAACGATTTCAACGATCTAAAATGCTTGAAAATGCTTATTTTAGCAAAACAGCACGTTTTGAGCTTTATTCTGCGTTTTAACGCGTAAAACAGCATAAAACGACGAATTTTTTTATTCGATTTTTATTAATATTGCGTCTATTAGAGCGATTTCAACGATCTAAAATGCTTGAAAATGCTTATTTTAGCAAAACAGCACGTTTTGAGCTTTAATCTGCGTTTTAACGCGTAAAGAGCATAAAATGACGAATTTTTTATTCGTTTTTATTAATATTGCTTCATTTAAACGATTTCAACGATCTATAATGCCTGAAAATGCTTATTTTAGCAAAACAGCACGTTTTGAGCTTTTAATCTGCGTTTTAACGCGTAAAACAGCATAAAACGACGAAATTTTTATTATTCGTTTTTATTAATATTGCGTCTATTTGAACGATTTCAACGATCTAAAATGCTTGAAAATGCTTATTTTAGCAAAACAGCACGTTTTGAGCTTTAATCTGCGTTTTAACGCGTAAAACAGCATTAAAAAAGACAAAATTTTTTTTTATTTTTTTATTAATATTGCTTCTATTTGAACGATTTCAACGATCTAAAATGTTTGAAAATGCCTATTTTAGCAAAAAAAGCACGTTTTGAGTTTAATCTGCGTTTTAACGCGTAAAAAAGCATAAAAAACGACGAAATTTTTATTTTTCGTTTTTTTTAAAATTTTTGGGCTTTTGAACGATTTCAAAGATCTAAAATGCTTGAAAATGTTTTTTTTAAAAACAGCACGTATTGAGTTTTTAAACTGCGTTTTTAAAGCGTAAAAAAGCATAAAACGACGAATTTTTATTATTTGTTTTTAAATTTTTGCTTCTATTTGAACGATTTCAACGATCTAAAATGTTTGAAAATGCTTTTTTTTAGCAAAAAAGACGTTTTGAGCTTTAATCTGCGTTTTTTAACCCTAAAAAAAAGCATAAAAAAAGAGAATTTTTTTTTATTGTTTTTTTAATATTGCGTCCATTTGGGAAAGATTTCAACGATCTAAAAAAGCTTGAAAATGTTTTTTTTAGCAAAAAAAGCACGTTTTGAGCTTTAATCGCGTTTTAACGCGTAAAACAGCATAAAAAAGACGAATTTTTATTATTCGTTTTTTTTAATATTGCTTCTATTTAAAAAGATTTCAACGGGGTCTAAAATTTGAAAATGATTATTTTAGCAAAAAAGCACGTTTTATTTTTAAATTGCGATTTAACGCGTAAAGCAGCATAAAACGACGAATTTTTTTTATTCGTTTTTATTAATATTGCGTCTATTTGAACGATTTCAAAAGATTTAAAATGCTTGAAAATGCTTATTTTTGCAAAAAAAGCAGTTTTTGAAATTTTTAAACTGCGTTTTAACGCGTAAAACAGCATAAAAAAAGACGAAATTTTTTATTATTCGTTCTTTATTTTTTTTACGTCTATTTGAAAAGATTTCAACGATCTTTAAAAAGCTTGAAAATGTTTTTTTTAGCAAAACAGCACGTTTTGAGCGTTAATCTGCGTTTTTTAAAGCGTAAACAGCATAAAAAAAGGGCGAATTTTTTATTATTCGCTTTATTAATATTGCTTCTATTTGAACGATTTCAAATCTAAAAAAGCTTGAAAATGCTTATTTTTTGCAAAAAAGCACGTTTTGAGCTTTATTCTGCGTTTTTAAAGCGTAAAACAGCAAAAAAACGACGAAATTTTTATTATTCGTTTTTATTAATATTGCGTCAGGGAAAGATTTCAACGATCTAAAAAAGCCCGGAAAGCTTATTTTAGCAAAAAAAAGCACGTTTTGAGTTTTTAAACAGCGTTTTTAAAGGGGAAAAAAAAGCATAAAACGGGCGAAATTTTTATTATTCGTTTTTTTTTAATATTGCGTCTATTTGAACGGGTTTCAACGATCTAAAAAAGCTTGAAAAATGCTTTTTTTTTAGCAAAACAGCACGTTTGAGTTTTTAAACTGGGGTTTTTAAAGCGTAAAACAGCATAAAAAAACAATTTTTTTTTTTATTCGTTTTTTTTTAATATTGCTTCTATTTGAACGATTTCAACGATCTAAAAAGGGTTTTAAAAAAGTTTTTTTTAGCAAAACAGCACGTTTTGAGCTTTTTAAACTGCGTTTTTAACGCGTAAAACAGCATAAAAAAGACCGAATTTTTTTTTATTCGTTTTTATTTTTTAAAATTGCGTCTATTTGAACGATTTCCCAAAGATCTAAAATGTTTTAAAATGCTTATTTTAGCAAAAACAGCACGTTTTGGGTTTTTAATTTTGCGTTTTTAAAGCGTAAAACAGCATAAAAAAAACAAATTTTTTTTATTCGTTTTTATTAATAGTTTTTATTTGGAAACGGGTTTCCCAAAGATCTAAAATGCTTGAAAAAAGATTATTTTAGCAAAACAGCACGTTTTGAGCTTTAATCGCGATTTAACGCGAAAACAGCATAAAAAAGACGAATTTTTTTATTATTCCCTTTTTATTAATATTGCATCTATTTGAACGATTTCAACGATTTAAAAAAGCTTTAAAAAAGCTTTATTTTAGCAAAAAAAGCACGTTTTGAGGGAATTTTGCGTTTTAACGCGAAAACAGCATAAAAAAAACGAAATTTTTATTATTCGTTCTTTATTTTATTACGTCTATTTTTAACGATTTCAACGATCTAAAATGCTTGAAAAATGCTTATTTTTGGGAAAAAAAGCACGTTTTTAGCGTTAATTTTGCGTTTTTAAAGCGTAAAAAGCATAAAAACGACGAATTTTATTATTCGCTTTTTTTTTATTTGCTTCTATTTGAACGATTTCAACGATCTAAAAATGCTTGGGAAAAAGCTTATTTTGCAAAAAAAGCACGTTTTGAGCTTTATTCTGCGTTTTAACGCGAAAAAAGCATAAAAAAAGGGCGAAATTTTTTTTATTCGTTTTTTTTTAATATTGCGTCTATTTGAAAAGATTTCAACGATCTAAAAAAGCCTGAAAATGCTTTTTTTAAACAAAACAGCACCCCCTTTTAGCTTTTAAAACCCTTTTAACGCGTAAAACAAAACATAAAAAAAAGACGGTTTTTTATTATTCGTTTTTTTTTAATATTGCGTCTATTTGAAGATTTCCCCAAAGATCTAAAAAAGCTTGAAAATGCTTATTTTGGGAAAAAAAGCAAGTTTTGAGCTTTAATCTGCGGGTTTTTAAAGCGCAAAAAAAGCATAAAAAAAGACGAATTTTTATTATTCGTTTTTATTAATATTGCGTCTATTTGAACGATTTCAACGATTTTAAAATGCTTGAAAATGCTTATTTTAAACAAAACAGCACGTATTGAAATTTTTTCCGCGTTTTTAAAGCGTAAAACAAACATAAAACGACGAATTTTTTTTTATTTGTTTTTATTAATATTGCTTCTATTTGAAAAGATTTCAACGATCTAAAAAAGTTTGGGAAAAAGCTTTTTTTTAGCAAAACAGCACGTTTTGAGTTTTAATCTGCGTTTTAACGCGTAAAAAAAGCATAAAAAAACGAATTTTTTTTTATTTGTTTTTTTTAAAAATTGCTTCATTTAAACGATTTCAACATTAAAAAAGTTTGAAAATGCTTAAATTTTTGCAAAACAGCACGTTTTGAGTTTTAATCTGCGTTTTAACGCGTAAAACAGCAAAAAAACGACGAATTTTTTTTATTCGTTTTTAATTTTAAGGTCTATTTGGGAAAGGGTTTCAACGATTTTAAAATGCTTGAAAATGCTTTTTTTTGCAAAACAGCAAGTTTTGAGTTTTAAAACTGCGTTTTAACGCGTAAAAAAAGCATAAAAAAGACGAATTTTTTTTTATTCGTTTTTATTAATATTGCTTCTATTTGGGAAAGATTTCAACGGGTTTTAAAAAAGCTTGAAAATGATTATTTTAAAAAAACAGCACGTTTTGAGCTTTAATCTGCGATTTAACGCGTAAAACAGCATAAAAACGACGGGAATTTTTTTTTATTTGTTTTTATTAATATTGCGTCTATTTGAACGGGGTTTCAACGATTTAAAATGCTTGAAAATTTATTTTAGCAAAACAGCACGTTTTGAGTTTTTAAACTGCGTTTTTAAAGCGTAAAACAGCATAAAAAAAGACGAAATTTTTTTTTTATTGTTCTTTTTTTTATTACGTCTATTTGAACGATTTCAACCCATTTTAAAATGCTTTTTAAAATGCTTATTTTAGCAAAACAGCACGTTTTGAGCGTTAATCTGCGTTTTTAACGCGTAAAACAGCATAAAAACGGGCGAATTTTTTATTATTCGCTTTTTTTTAATATTGCTTCTATTTTTAACGATTTCAACGATCTAAAAAGCTTGAAAAATGTTTTTTTTTAGCAAAAAAAGCACGTTTTGAGTTTTTTTCCCGCGTTTTAACGCGTAAAAAAGCATAAAAAAAGCAAATTTTTTTTTTTTCGTTTTTATTAATATTGCGTCTATTTGAAAAGATTTCAACGATCTAAAATGCCTGAAAATGCTTATTTTAGCAAAACAGCACGTTTTGAGCTTTAATCTGCGTTTTTAAAGCGTAAAAAGCATAAAAACGACGAAATTTTTTTTATTGTTTTATTAAATTGCTTTTATTTTGAACGATTTCAACGTTAAATGCTTGAAAATGCTTATTTTAGCAAAACAGCACGTTTGAGCTTTTAATCCGTTTTAACGCGTAAACAGCTAAAACGCAAATTTTTATTATTCGTTTTTATTCATTATTTAACTTTTACGTAAAGCTTAAAAATTTTTTGAAACGACTTTTGGGTTTTTGGTTTAACGTAAAAGCTAAAAGCAAATTTAAAATCGTTTTTTTTTTTTTTAACGTTAAACGACTAAAATTGAAATTTTTTAGAAACAGCACGTTTTTTGGGAAAAAAGGGTTTTAATCAGCCCGGGTTTTTTTTTTAAAAACCCGCTTTAAAAACAAAAACATAAAAACGAAAGGGGAAAAAAAAAATTTTTTTTTTATTTTTTAAAAAAAATTCCCGGTTTTTTTTTTTTTATTTTTTAATTTTATTTTTGCGTC
>NW_027047720.1:0-13198 GCF_025399875.1 Dalotia coriaria
GAAAAATTTAAAAAACGAAAAATAAAAATTCGTCGTTTTATGCTGTTTTAGCGTTAAAACGCAGATTAAACTCAAAACGTGCTGTTTTGCTAAAATAAGCATTTTCAAGCATTTTAGATCGTTGAAATGTTTAAATAGGCAATATTAATAAAAACGAATAATAAAATTCGTCTTTTATGCTTTTACGCGTTAAAACGCAGATTAAAGTAAAACGGCGTTTTGCTAAAATAAGCATTTCAAGCATTTTTTGATCGTTGAAATCGTTCAAATAGACGCAATATTAATATAAAACGGGTAATAAAAATTTCGTCGTTTTATGCTGTTTTACGCGTTAAAACGCAGAATAAAGCTCAAAACGTGCTGTTTTGCTAAAATAAGCATTTTCAAGCGTCAGATCGTTGAAATCGTTCAAATTGAGCAAATAATAAAAAGCGAATAATAAAAAATTCGTCGTTTTTATGCTGTTTTACGCGTTAAAACGCAGATTAAAACTCAAAACGTGCTGTTTTGCTAAATAAGCATTTTCAAGCCTTTTAGATCGTTGAAATCGTTCAAATAGAGCAATATTTTAAAAAAAACGAATAATAAAAATTCGTCGTTTTATGCTTTTTACGCGTTAAAACGCAGAATAAAAGCTCAAAACGTGCTGTTTTGCTAAAATAAACATTTTCAAGCATTTTAGATCGTTGAAATCGTTCAAATAGAAGCAATATTAAAAACGAATAATAAAATTTCGTCGTTTTTATGCTGTTTTACGCGTTAAAACGCAGATTAAAGCTCAAAACGTGCTGTTTTGCTTAAAATAAGCATTTTTCAAGCATTTTAGATCGTTGAAATGGTTTAAATAGAAGCAATATTAATAAAAACGAATAATAAAAAATTCGTCATTTTTTATGCTTTTTCGCGTTAAAACGCAGATAGCTCAAAACGTTCTGTTTTGCTAAAATAAGCATTTTCAAGCATTTTAGATCGTTGAAATCGTTTCAAATAGACGCAATATTAATAAAAACGAATTATAGAAATTTCGTCGTTTTATGCTGTTTTACGCGTTAAAACGCAGATTAAAGCTCAAAAACGTGCTGTTTTGCTAAAATAAGCATTTTCAAGCATTTTAGATCGTTGAAATCGTTCAAATAAACAATATTAATAAAAACGAATAATAAAAATTCGTCGTTTTATGCTGTTTTACGCGTTAAAAAACGCAGATTAAAGCTCAAAACGTGCTGTTTTGCTAAAATAAGCATTTTCAAGCATTTTAGATCGTTGAAATCGTTCAAATAGACGCAATAAAATAAAAACGAATAATAAAATTTCGTCGTTTTATGCTGTTTACGCGTTAAAACGCAGAATAAAAGCTCAAAACGTGCTGTTTTGCTAAAATAAGCATTTTCAAGTCATTTTAGATCGTTGAATTCGTTCAAATAGACGCAATAATAATAAAACGAATAATAAAATTTCGTCGTTTTATGCTGTTTTACGCGTTAAAACGCAGATTAAAGCTCAAATCGTGCTGTTTTGCTAAAATAAGCATTTTAAGCATTTCAGATCGTTGAAATCGTTCAAATAGACGCAATAATAATAAAAACGAACTGGCAAAATTTCGTCGTTTTTATGCTGTTTACACGCGTTAAAACGCGAATAAAGCTCAAAAACGTGCTGTTTTGTACAAAATAGCGCATTTTCAAGCATTTTAGATCGTTAATTCGTTTAGATAAGACGCAATAATAATAAAAACGAATAATAAAAATTTCGTCGGTGCCCATGCTGTTTTTACGCGTTAAAACGCAGATTAAAGCACAAATCGTGCTGTTTTGCTAAAATAAACATTTTCAAGCATTTTGAATCGTTGAAATCGTTCAAATAGACGCAATATTAATAAAAAAACGAATAACCAAAATTCGTCGTTTTTTTATGCTGTTTTTACGCGTTAAAACGCGAAGATTAAAACTCAAAACGTGCTGTTTTGCTTTAAAATAAGCATTTTCAGCATTTTAGATCGTTAAATCACTCGCGTTTCAAATAGACACGCGTAAAAATAAAAACGAATAATAAAGAAATTTCGTCGTTTTAATGCTGTTTTACGCGTTAAAACGCGCAGAATAAAACTCAAAACGTGCTGTTTTTGCTAAAATAAGCATTTTCAAGCATTTTAGATCGTTGAAATCGTTCAAATAGACGCAATATTAATAAAAACGAATAATAAAATTCGTCGTTTTTATGCTGTTTACGCGTTAAAACGCAGATTAAAACTCAAAACGTGCTGTTTTGCTAAAATAACCATTTTCAAGCATTTTAGATCGTTGAAATCGTTCAAATAGGCGCGATAGCCAATAAAAACGAATAATAAAAATTTCGTCGTTTTATGCTGTTTTACGCAAAACGCAGAATAAAGCTCAAAACATGCTGTTTGCTAAAATAAGCATTATCAAAGCATTTTAGATCGTTGAAATCGTTCAAATAGAAGAAATATTAATAAAAACAGATAATAAAAATTTAGTCGTTTTTATGCTGTTTTACGCGTTAAACGCAGATTAAAGCTCAAACGTGCTGTTTTGCTAAAATAAGCATTTTCAAAAGCATTTTTAGATCGTTGAAATCGTTCAAGTAGACGCAATATTAATAAAGCGAATAATAAAAAATTCGTCGTTTTTATGCTGTTTTACGCGTTAAAACGCAGAATAAAGCTCAAAACGTGCTGTTTTGCTAAAATAAACATTTTTCATGCATTTTAGATCGTTGAAATCGTTCAAGTAGATGCAATAAAATAAAAACGAATAATAAAAATTTCGTCGTTTTTGTGCGTATACGCGTTAAAACGCAGAATAAAGCTCAAAACGTGCTGTTTTGCTAAAATAAGCATTTTCAAGCATTTTGAATCGTTGAAATCGTTCAAATAGACGCAATATTAATAAAACGAATAATAAAAATTCGTCGTTTTATGCTGTTTTACGCGTTAAACGCAGATTAAAACTTTCAAAAACGTGCTGTTTTGCTAAAATAAGCATTTTTCAGCATTTTAGATCGTTGAAATCGTTCAAATAGACGCAATAAAAATAAAAACGAATAATAAAAATTTCGTCGTTTTATGCTGTTTTACGCGTTAAAATGCAGATTAAAGCAAATCGTGCTGTTTTGCGCAAAATAAACATTTTCAAGCATTTTTGAATCGTTGAAATCGTTCAAATAGAAGCAATATTAGCAAAAAATGAATAATAAAAATTCGTCGTTTTTATGCTGTTTTACGCGTTAAAACGCAGATTAAAACTCAAAACGTGCTGTTTTGCTAAAATAAGCATTTTCCAGCGTTTTAGATCGTTGATATCGTTCAAATAGACGCAATAAAATAAAAACGAATAATAAAAATTTCGTCGTTTTTATGCTGTTTTACGCGTTAAAACGCAGAATAAAGCTCAAAACGTGCTGTTTTTTGCTAAAATAAGCATTTTCAAGCATTTTTAGATCGTTGAAATCGTTCAAATAGACGCAATATTAATAAAAACGAATAATAAAAAATTCGTCGTTTTTATGCTGTTTACGCGTTAAAACGCAGATTAAAGCTCAAAACGTGCTGTTTTGCTAAAATAAGCATTTTCAAGCATTTTAGATCGTTGAAATCGTTCAAATAGAAGCAATATTAATAAAACGAATAATAAAATTTCGTCGTTTTTATGCAGTTTACGCGTTAAAACGCAGATTAAAGCTCAAACGTGCTGTTTTTGCTTTAAATAAGCATTTTCAAGCATTTTTTGAATCGTTGAAAATCGTTTAAATAGAAGCAATATTAATAAAACGAATAATAAAAATTTCGTCGTTTTATGCTGTTTTTTACGCGTTAAACGCTGATTAAAGCTCAAAACGTGCTGTTTGCTAAAATAAGCATTTCAAGCATTTTTAGATCGTTGAAATCGTTCAAATAGACGCAATATTAATGAAAAACGAATAATAAAATTCGTCGTTTTTATGCTGTTTACGTTAAAACGCAGATTAAAGCTCAAAACGTGCTGTTTTGCTTTAAAATACGCATTTCAACATTTTAGATCGTTGAAATCGTTCAAATAGACGCAATATTAATAAAAACGAATAATAAAAATTCGTCGTTTTTTATGCTGTTTACGCGTTAAAACGCAGATTAAAAGCTCAAAACGTGCTGTTTTTGCCTTTAAAATACGCATTTTCAAAGCATTTTTAGATCGTTGAAATCACGTTCAAATAGAAGCAATAATAAAAAACGAATAATAAAAATTTCGTCGTTTTTATGCTGTTTTACGCGTTAAAACGTAGATTAAAGCTCAAAACGTGCTGTTTCGCTAAGGTAAGCATTTTCAAGCATTATAGATCGTTGAAATCGTTTAAATAGAAGCAATATTAATAAAAACGAATAATAAAAAAAATTCGTCATTTTTATGCTGTTTACGCGTTAAAACGCAGATTAAACTCAAAACGTGCTGTTTTGGTTGAAATAGCGGCTTTCAAGCATTTTTAGATCGTTGGAATCGTTCAAAATAGAAGCAATATTAATAAAAACGAATAATAAAAATTCGTCATTTTTATGCTGTTTTACGCGGGTAAAACGCAGATTAAAGTAAAACGATGCTGTTTGCTAAAATAAGCATTTTCAAGCATTTTAGATCGTTGAAATCGTTCAAATGAGAAGAGGTCGCAATAAAACGAATAATAAAATTTCGTCGTTTTAAGCTGTTTTACGCGATCAAAACGCAGATTAAAGCTTTCAAAACGTGCTGTTTTGCTAAAATAAAGCATTTTCAATCATTTTAGATCGTTGAAATCGTTGGAAATAGACGCAATAATTAATAAAACGAATAATAAAATTTCGTCGTTTTATGCTGTTTTACGCGTTAAAACGCTGATTAAAGCTCAAAACGTGCTGTTTTAAAAATAAGCATTTTCAAGCATTTTGAATCGTTGAAATCGTTCAAATAGTACAATAAAAATAAAAACGAAAGATAGCGAAATTTCGTCGTTTTTACATGCTGTTTACGCGTTAAAACGCAGAATAAAGAAGCTCAAAACGATGCTGTTTTGCTAAAATAAGCATTTTCAAGCATTTTAGATCGTTGAATTCTACGTTCAAATAGACGCAATAATAATAAAAACGAATGTAAATTTCGTCGTTTTTATGCTGTTTTACGCGTTAAAACGCAGATTAAAGCTCAAATCGTGCTGTTTTGCTAAAATAAAAGCGCATTTTCAAGCATTTTAGATCGTTGAAATCACGTTCAAATAGACGCAATATTGTAAAAAACGAATAATAAAAATTCGTCGTTTTATGCTGTTTTCGCGTTAAACGCAGATTAAAGCTCAAAACTGCTGTTTTTAAAAAAGCTTTTGCTTTTGACGGAAAAGTTCAAATAGATGCAATAAAAATAAAAACGAATTAAAATTTCCGTTTTTTGTGTTTTAGCGTTAAAAAGAATAAAGCTCAAAAAGGCGTTTTTCAAAAAAAGATTTTCCAACTTTTAGATCGTTTAAATCGTTCAAAGCGCATTTAACGAAATTAAAAAAGTCGTTTTTTGTTTTTTTTACGCGTTAAAAAGCAGATTAAAAATCAAAACGGGTGTTTTGCTAAAAAAGCATTTTCAAAATTTTAGATCAAAAAACGTTCAAAGGGCAAATTTAAAAAAAAACGAAAAATAGAAATTTGCGTTTTTGCTTTTACGCTTTAAAAAGCAGAAAACTCAAACGTGCGTTTTGCTAAAATAAGCATTTTCAAGCATTTTAGATCGTTTAAATCGTTCCAAAAAGCGCAATATTAATAAAAACGAATAAAAAAATTCGTCGTTTTTTGCGTTTTACGCGTTTAAAAAGCAGTTAAAAACTCAAAACGGGTGTTTTTAAAATAACCATTTTCAAGCATTTTGGGAAATCGTTAAATAGACGCAATATTAATAAAAGAATAATAAAAAATTTTGTCGTTTTTTTTTGCTTTTTACGCGTTAAAACGCAGAAAAAACTCAAAACGTGCTGTTTTGCTAAAATAAGCATTTTCGCATTTTAGACGTTGAAATCGTTCAAATAGAAGAAATATTAATAAAAACGAATTAAAAAAAATTTCGTTTTTTTCGTTTTCCCTTAAAAAGCAGATTAAAACTCAAAAAGCTTTTTAAAATGGGATTTTCGCCAAAATGTTGAAAACGTTAAATGACCAATATTTAATAAAAAAAGAATAAAAAAAATTCGTCGTTTTTTTTTGTGTTTTTTCGCGTTAAACGCAGAATAAATAAAAAGTGTGTTTTTAAAATAACATTTTCATGCATTTTTGATCGTTGAAATCGTTCAAATGATAAAAAATAAAAAAGAATAATAAAATTTCGTCGTTTTGTCTTTTACCCCTTAAAACGCAGAATGCTCAAAAAGTCTGTTTTGCAAAATAAGCTTTTCAAGCATTTTAGATCGTTGAAATCGTTCAAATGACGCAATATTTAAAAAAAACGAAAATAAAAAATTCGTCTTTTTGCGTTTTCGCGTTAAAAAGCAGATTAAAAACTCAAAACGGGTGTTTTGCTAAAATAAGATTTTCAAGCATTTTAGATCGTTGAAATCGTTCAAATAGACGCTAAAAATAAAACGAATAATAAAAATTTGCGTTTTTTTTCTTTTTTTTACGCGTTAAAAAGCAGATTAAACCAAACTTTTTTTTGCTAAAATAAATTTTCAAGCATTTTAGATCGTTGAAATCGTTCAAATAGAAGCAATATTAATAAAAATGAATAATAAAGAGATTTCGTCGTTTTATGCTTGTTTTGCGCGTTAAAACGCTGGTTAAAACTCAAAACGTGCTGTTTTGCTAAAATAAGCATTTTCAAGCATTTTAGATCACGTTGAAATCACCGTTCAAATAGACGCAATATTAATGAAAAACGAATAATAAAAATTCGTCGTTTTATGCTGTTTACGCGTTAAAACGCAGATTAAAGCTCAAAACGTGCTGTTTTTGCTAAAATGCCATTTTCAGAAGCATTTTAGATCGTTGAAATCGTTCAAATAGACGCAATATTAATAAAAACGAATAATAAAAATTCGTCGTTTTTATGCGTTTACGCGTTAAAACGCAGATTAAACTCAAAACGTGCTGTTTTTTTTTTAACAAAATACGCATTTTCAAGCATTTTAAGATCGTTGAAATCGTTCCGTAGAAGCAATATTAATAAAAACGAATAATAAAAATTTCGTCACGTTTTATGCTGTTTTACGCGTTAAAACGTAGATTAAAAGCTCAAAACGTGCTGTTTCGCTAAAATAAGCATTTTCAAGCATTATAGATCGTTGAAATCGTTTAAATAGAAGCAATATTAATAAAAACAGGCAATAAAAAATTCGTCATTTTTATGCTGTTTTTACGCGTTAAAACGCAGATTAAAAGCTCAAAACGTGCTGTTTTGCTAAAATAAGCATTTTCAGCATTTTAGATCGTTGGAATCGTTCAAATAGAAGCAATATTAATAAAAACGAAAGATAATAAAAAATTCGTCGTTTTTTATGCTGTTTTACGCGTTAAACGCAGATTAAAGCTCAAAACGTGCTGTTTTGCCAAAATAAGCATTTTCAAGCATTTTTAGATCGTTGGAAATCGTTCAAATAGTCGCAATATTAATAAAAAACGAATAATAAAAATTTCGTCGTTTTTTTAAGCTGTTTTACGCGTCAAAACGCAGATTAAAGCTCAAAACGTGCTGTTTTTGCTAAAATAAGCATTTTCAAGCATTTTTGTAGATCGTTGAAATCGTTCAAATAGACGCAATATTAATAAAACGAATAATAAAATTTCGTCGTTTTATGCTGTTTTACGCGTTAAAACGCTGATTAAAGCTCAAAACGTGCTGTTTTGCTAAAATAAGCATTTTCAAGCGTTTTAGATCGTTGAAATCGTTCAAATAGACGCAATATTAATGAAAAACGAATAATAAAAATTGCGTCGTTTTGCATGCTGTTTACGCGTTAAACGCAGATTAAAGCTCAAAACGTGCTGTTTTGCTTTAAAATACGCATTTTCAGAAGCATTTTTAGATCGCGAAATCGTTCAAATAGACGCAATATTAATAAAAAACGAAGATAATAAAAATTCGTCGTTTTTATGCTGTTGCGCGTTAAAACGCAGATTAAAGCTCAAACGTGCTGTTTTTGCTGCGATACGCATTTTCAAGCATTTTAGATCGTTGAAATCGTTCAAATAGAAGCAATGACGGCAAAACGAATAATAAAAATATCGTCGTTTTATGCTGTTTTACGCGTTAAAACGCGGATTAAGAAAACCAAAACGTGGTGTTTCGCGCTAAAATAAGCATTTTCAAGCATTTTAGATCGTTGAAATCGTTTAAATAGAAACATCGCTAATAAAACGAATAATAAAAAATTCGTCATTTTTTATGCTGTTTTACGTTAAAACGCAGATTAGCTCAAAACATTAGCATTTTGCTAAAATAAGCATTTTCAAAGCATTTTAGATCGTTGGAATCGTTCAAATAAAGCAATATTAATAAAACGAATAATAAAATTCGTCGTTTTGTACTGTTTTTACGCGTTAAAACGCCAGATTAAAACTCAAAACGTGCTGTTTTGGCACAAAATAAGCATTTTCAAGCATTTTTAGATCGTTGGAAATCTTTTCAAATAGTCGCAATAATGGCAAAACGAATAAAATCGTCGTTTTAAGCTGTTTTACCCGCGTCAAAACGCAGATTAAAACTCAAAACGTGCTGTTTTGCTAAAATAAGCATTTCAAGCATTTTTAGATCGTTGAAATCGTTTCCGTCAGACGCAATATTAATAAAAACGAATAATAAAAATTTTAGTTTTTATGCTGTTTACGCGTTAAACGATTAAAACTCAAAACGATGCCAGCACAAATAAAGCATTTTCAAGCATTTTGAATCGTTGAAATCATTCAAATAGACATAATAAAATAAATAACGAATAATAAAAATTTCGTCGTTTTATGCTGTTTTACGCGTTAAAACACGCAGATAAAGCTCAAAACGTGCTGTTTTGCTAAAATAAGCATTTTCAAGCTTTCAAGCATTTTAGATCGTTGAAATCGTTCAAATAGACGCAATATTAATAAAAAACGAATAATAAAATTTCCGTCGTTTTATGCTGTTTTACGCGTTAAAACGCAGATTAAAGCTCAAAACGTGCTGTTTTTGCTAAAATAAGCATTTTCAAGCATTTTAGATCGTTGAAATCGTTCAAATAGAGCAATATTAATAAAAACGAATAATAAAAATTTACTTCGTTTTATGCTGTTTACGCGTTAAACGCAGATTAAAGCTCAAACGTGCTGTTTTGCTTCAAAATAAACATTTTCAAGCATTTTAGATCGTTGAAATCCATTACAAATAGAAGCAATATTAATAATAAAACGAATAATAAAAATTTCGTTGTTTTATGTTGTTTTACGCGTTAAAACGCTGATTAAAGCTCAAAACGGTGTTGTTTTTGCTAAAATAAAGCATTTTCAAGCATTTTTAGGTCCGTTGAAATCGTTCAAATAGACGCAATATTAATAAAAACGAATAATAAAATTCGTCGTTTTTATGCTGTTTTACGCGTTAAAACGCAGATTAAAGCACAAAACGTGCTGTTTTGCTAAAATAAGCATTTTCGGCGCGAATCGTTGAAATCGTTCAGAATAGAAGCAATATTAATAAAAACGAATAATAAAAAATTTCGTCGTTTTTATGCTGTTTACGCGTTAAACGCAGATTAAAGCTCAAAACGTGCTGTTTTGCTACAAAATAAGCATTTTCAAGCATTTTAGATCGTTGAAATCGTTCAAATAGACGCAATATTGGCAAAAACGAATATTAAAAATTCGTCGTTTTATGCTGTTTTACGCGTTAAAACGCAGATTAAAGCTCAATACGTGCTGTTTTGCTAAAATAAGCATTTTCAAGCATTTTTAGATCGTTGAAATCGTTCAAATAAAGCAATATTGATAAAACGAATAATAAAAATTCGTCGTTTTTATGCTGTTTTACGCGTTAAAACGCAGATTAAAACTCAAAACGTGCTGTTTTGCTAAAATAAGCACAAGCATTTTGAGATCGTTGAAATCGTTCAAATAGACGCAATATTGGCAAAACGAATAATAAAAAATTCGTCGTTTTTATGCTGTTTTACGCGTTAAA
Source organism: Dalotia coriaria (assembly GCF_025399875.1). NCBI lineage: Eukaryota > Metazoa > Arthropoda > Insecta > Coleoptera > Staphylinidae > Dalotia > Dalotia coriaria. Next base: position 10,146 of record NW_027047720.1, read on the forward strand.
ACGCAGATTAAGCTCAAAACGTGCTGTTTTGCTTTAAATAAGCATTTTCAAGCATTTTAGATCGTTGAAATCTTTCAAATAGAGCAATATTTAATAAAAACAGATAATAAAAAGAATTTCGTCGTTTTTTATGCTGTTTTACGCGTTAAAGCAGATTAAAACTCAAAACGTGCTGTTTAACAAAATAAGCATTTTCAAGCATTTAGATCGTTGAAATCGTTTAAATGAAGCAATAAATGACAAAAACGAATAATAAAAATTCGTAGACGCAATATTAATAAAAACGAATAATAAAAATTCGTCGTTTTTATGCTGTTTTAGCGTTAAAACGCAGATTAAAGCTCAAAACGTGCTGTTTTTCTAAAATAAGCATTTTCAAGCATTTTGATCGTTGAAATCTTTCCAAATAGAAGCAATATTAATAAAAACGAATAATAAAAATTTCGTCGTTTTATGCTGTTTTACGCGTTAAAACGCAGATTAAAGCTCAAAACGTGCTGTTTTGCTAAAATAAGCATTTTCAAGCATTTTAGATCGTTGAAATCGTTTAAATAGAAGCAATATTAATAAAACGAATAATAAAAATTCGTCATTTTATGCTGTTTTACGCGTTAAAACGCAGATTAAGCTCAAAACGTGTTGTTTTGCTAAAATAAGCATCTTCAAGCATTTTAGATCGTTGAAATCGTTCAAATAGACGCAATATTAATAAAAACGAATAATAAAAATTTCGTCGTTTTTTTTGCTGTTTTACGCGTCAAAACGCAGATTAAAGCTCAAAACGTGCTGTTTTGCTAAAATAAAACATTTTCCCAAACATTTTTTGATCGTTGAAATCGTTCAAATAGAAGCAAATTTAAAAAAAACGAATAATAAAAAATCGTCGTTTTATGCTGTTTTACGCGTTAAAACGCAGATTAAACTCAAAACGTGCTGTTTTGCTAAAATAAGCTTTTCAAGCATTTTAGATCGTTGAAATCGTTCAAATAGACGCAATAAAATAAAAACGAATAATAAAAATTCCGTCGTTTTTTTGCTGTTTTTTCGCGTTAAAACGCAGAATAAAGCTCAAAACGTGCTGTTTTGCCAAAATAAGCATTTTAAAAGCATTTTAGATCGTTGAAATCGTTCAAATAGACGCAATATTAATAAAAAAGAATAATAAAAAATTCGTCGTTTTATGCTGTTTTACGCGTTAAAACGCAGATTAAAGCTCAAAACGTGCTGTTTTCTTTAAAAAAAGCATTTTCAAAAATTTTAGATCGTTGAAATCGTTCAAATAGACGCAATATTAATAAAAACGAATAATAAAAAATTTCGTCGTTTTTATGCTGTTTTTCCCCGTTAAAACGCAGATTAAAACTCAAAACTTTCCGTTTTGCTAAAATAAAACATTTTCAGAAGCATTTTTAGATCGTTGAAATGGTTTAAATAGAACAATAAAAAAAACGAATAATAAAAAAATTCGTCATTTTTATGCTGTTTTACGCGTTAAAAAGCAGATTAAAGCTCAAAACGTGCTGTTTTGCTAAAATAAGCATTTTGAAGCATTTTGATCGTTGAAATCGTTCAAATAGGCGCAATATTAATAAAAACGAATAATAGAAATTTCGTCGTTTTTTTGCTGTTTTTTGCGTTAAAACGCAGATTAAAGCTCAAAACGTGCTGTTTTGCTAAAATAAGCATTTTAAAGCATTTTAATCGTTGAAATCGTTCAAATAGAAGCAATATTAATAAAAACGAATAATAAAATTCGTCGTTTTATGCTGTTTTTCGCGTTAAAACGCAGATTAAACTCAAAACGTGCTGTTTTGCTAAAATAAGCATTTTCAAGCATTTTAGATCGTTGAAATCGTTCAAATAGACGCAATAAAAATAAAAAAGAATAATAAAATTTCGTCGTTTTATGCTGTTTTACGCGTTAAAAAGCGGGAAAAAAGCTCAAAACGTGCTGTTTTGCTAAAATAAGCATTTTCAAGCATTTTTTGATCGTTGAAATCGTTCAAATAGACGCAATATTAATAAAAAAGAATAATAAAATTTGTCGTTTTATGCTGTTTTACGCGTTAAAACGCAGATTAAACTCAAAGCGTGCTGTTTTGCTAAAATAAGCATTTTCAAGCATTTTAGATCGTTGAAATCGTTCAAATAGAAGCAATATAATAAAACGAATAATAAAAATTCGTCGTTTTATGCTGTTTTACGCGTTAAAACGCAGATTAAACTCAAAACGTGCTGTTTTGCTAAAATAAGCATTTTCAAATTTTGAAACGTTGAAATCGTTCAAATAGACGCAATATTAATAAAAAAGAATAATAAAAATTACGTCGTTTTTATGCTGTTTTACGCGTTAAAACGCAGATTAAAGCTCAAAACGTGCCGTTTTGCTAAAATAAGCATTTTCAAGCATTTTAGATCGTTGAAATCGTTCAAATAGAAGCAATATTAATAAAAAAGAATAATAAAAATTTCGTCGTTTTTTATGCTGTTTTACGCGTTAAAAAGCAGATTAAACTCAAAACGTACTGTTTTGCTAAAATAAGCATTTTCAAACATTTTAGATCGTTGAAATCGTTTAAATAGAAGCAATATTTAAAAAAAACGAATAAAAAAATTCGTCATTTTATGCTGTTTACGCGTTAAAACGCGATTAAACTCAAAACGTGCTGTTTTGCTAAAATAGCTTTTTAAGCCTTTTAGATCGTTGAAATCGTTCAAATAGAAGCAATATTAATAAAAACGAATAATAAAATTCGTCGTTTTATGCTGTTTACGCGTTAAAACGCAGATTAAACTCAAAACGTGCTGTTTTGCTAAAATAAGCATTTTCAAGCATTTTAGATCGTTGAAATCGTTCAAATAAACAATATTTAAAAAAAACGAAAAAAAATTTCGTCGTTTTATGCTTTTTACGCGTTAAACGCAGATTAAACTCAAAACGTGCTGTTTTGCAAAATAAGCATTTTCAAGCATTTTAGATCGTTGAAATGGTTTAAATGAACAATTTTAATAAAACGATAATAAAAAATTCGTCATTTTATGCTGTTTTACGC
>NW_027047721.1:0-13181 GCF_025399875.1 Dalotia coriaria
AATGGTTTTTTTTGTAAAGTAGGTTTTTTCAGGGTTTTTACGTGATAACGTCTTTTGGTGATATAAAGTTTTTTTTTATTTGCAATTATTTGAACACTTCACTTGCACTTCATATTTTGTTTTTTACTGTTAGGCTCCCCCCCACACTTTTTTTCCCAAAAAATTTTTGGCCTTTAAAAAAAAAATTTTTGGCCCCCCTTAAAGTTTTTGAACAGTCACCCGACTAAAAAAATTTTAAAAAACTTATCACGTCAAAACGAATAAAAATTCGTTTTTATGCTGTTTTCGCGTTAAAAAGCGATTAAAGCCCCAAAAAAGTGCTGTTTTGCTAAAATAAGCATTTTCAAGCATTTTTGTGTTGGGGAAATTCGTTCAAATAGACGCAATATTAAAAAACGAATAATAAAAAATTTCCCTCGTTTTTTTGCTGGTTTTTCCCAAAAAATTTAAAAAGGGTGATTAAACTCAAAACGTCTGTTTTTCAAAAAATAGGGATTTTTTAAACTTTAATCGTTGAAATCCCTTCAAATAGACGCTATTTAAAAAAAACGGGAAAAAAATTCGTCGTTTTTTTTGCTGTTTTGGCGTTAAAACGCGGGGTTAAAGCTCAAAACGTGCTGTTTTGCTAAAATAAGCATTTTCAAGCATTTTAGATCGTTGAAATCGTTCCTGAAACAAAATTTTAAAAAAAACGAAAAATAAAAAATTTTGTCGTTTTTTTGCTGTTTTTCGCGTTAAAACGCAGATTAAAACTCAAAAAGTGCTGTTTTTCTAAAATAAGCATTTTCAAGCATTTTAGATCGTTGAAATCGTTCGATAGACGCAATATTAATAAAAACGAATAATAAAAATTTCGTCGTTTTATGCTGTTTTACGCGTTAAAACGCAGATTAAAGCTCAAAACGTGCTGTTTGCTTTAAAATAAGCATTTTCAAGCATTTTTGATCGTTGAAATCGTTTAAATAGAAGCGTATTAATAAAAACGAATAAAAAAATTACGTAATTTTTATGCTGTTTACGCGTTAAAACGCAGATTAAAACTCAAAACGTGCTGTTTTGCTAAAATAAGCATTTTCAAGCATTTTAGATCATTTGAAATCGATTTCAAATAGAAGCAATATTAATAAAAACGAATAACCAAGGTGGTAATCGTTTTATGCTGTTTTGCGTTAAAACGCAGATTAAGCTCAAACGTACTGTTTTGCTAAAATAAGCATTTTCAGGCATTTAGATCGTTGAAATCATTCAAATAGTATATTAATAAAAACGAATAATAAAATTTGTTGTTTTATGCTGTTTTACGCGTTAAAACGCAGATTAAAACTCAACGTGCTTAGCGCATGGTAAGCATTTTCGCGGCATTTTGTGATCGTTGAAATCGTTTAAATAGAAGCAATATTAATAAAAAACGAATAATAAAAAATTCGTCATTTTTATGCTGTTTTACGCGTTAAACGCAGTTTAAAGCTCAAAACGTGCTGTTTGCTAAAATAAGCATTTTCAAGCATTTTAGATCGTTGAAATCGTTCAAATAGACGCAATATTAATAAAAGCAAAGATAATAAAAGAATTTCGTCGTTTTATGCTGTTTTACGCGTTTAAACGCAGATGAAGCTCAAACGTGCTGTTTTGCTAAAATAAGCATTTTCAAGCATTTTTAGATCGTTGAAATCGTTCAAATAGAAGCAATATTAATAAAAACGAATAATAAAATTCGTCAGCACGCTGTTTTACGCGTTAAAACGCAGATTAAGCTCAAAACATGCTGTTTTTGCTAAAATAAGCATTTTAAGCATTTTAGATCGTTGAAATCGTTCAAATAGACGCAATATTAATAAAACTGAATAATAAAAAATTTGTCGTTTTTATGCTGTTTACGCGTTAAAACGCAGATTAAAACTCAAAACGTGCTGTTTAGCTGCAAAATAAGCATTTTCAAGCGTCGTTGAAATCGTTCAAATAAAACAGCGTATTAATAAAGCGACTAATAAAAATTCGTCGTTTTTATGCTGTTTTACGCGTTAAAACGTAGATTAAAGCTCAAAACGTGCTGTTTTGCTAAAATAAGCATTTTCAAGCATTTTAGGTCGTTGAAATCGTTCAAATAGAAGCAATATTAATAATAAACGAATAATAAAAATTGTCGTTTTATGCTGTTTTACGCGTTAAAACGCAGATTAAAACTCAAACGTGCTGTTTTGCTAAAATAAGCATTTTCAAGCGGCGATCGTTGAAATCGTTCAAATAGACGCAATAAAATAAAAACGAATAATAAAATTTCGCGTCGTTTTTATGCAACGCGGTGCAGCGCGTTAAAGCTCAAACCGTGTTAACTGTTTTTATGCGATATGCATTTTTCCAGCATTTTGAATCGTTGAAATCGTTCAAATGAAGCAATATTAATAAAACGAATAAAAAATTTCGTCGTTTTTTATGCTGTTTACGCGTTAAAGCGCAGATTAAGCTCAAAACGTGCTGTTTTTTTAGCACAAAATAACATTTTCAAACGCACAGATCGTTGAAATCGTTTAAGCGGAAACGATATTAACCGAAGCAAGGCCAAAAAAAAATTCGTCGTTTTTTTTTGTAACTTTGTTTTACGCGTTAAACGCTGATTAAAGCTCAAAACGTGCTGTTTTGCTAAAATAAAAGCATTTTCAAGCATTTTGAATCGTTGGAAATCACGTTTCAAATGACGCAATATTAATAAAAACGAATAAAAAATTTCGTCGTTTTATGCGCACGCGTTAAAACGCAATTCAAAAGCTCAAACGTGCTGTTTTGCTAAAATAAGCATTTCAAGCACTTTTAGATCGTTTGGAAATCGTTTAAATAAGTAATATTAATAAAAGCGATAATAAAATTCGTCATTTTTATGCGCATTTCACGCGGGTAAAACGCAGCAAGAAAACAAAACGTGCTGTTTTTGCTAAAACCTGGCACCGGCATTTTAGATGTTGAAATCGGTGCAAATAAAGCAATATTAATAAAAAACGAATAGCAAAATTCGTCGGTTTTATGCTGTTTTACGCGCGTTAAAACGCAGATTAAAACTCAAAAACGTGCTGTTTGCTAAAATAAGCATTTTCAAGCATTTTTAGATCATTTAATCGTTCAAATAGACGCAATATTCAGCAAAACGAATAAAAATTTTGTTGTTTTATGCTGTTTTTACGCGTTAAACGCAGATTAAAGCTCAAAACGTGCTGTTTTTCAACAGTAAACATTTTCCGGCATTTTAGATCCCGTTGAAATCGTTTAAATACGGCAATAATTAATAAAAACGAATAAAAATTCGTAATTTTTGTACTGTTTTACGCGTTAAAACGCAGATTAAAGCTCAAGCTGTTTTACGCGCGTTAAACGCAGATTAAAAGCTCAAAACGTGCTGTTTAAATATATTTCAAGCATTTTAGATCGTTGAAATCGTTCAAATCGGCAATATTAATAAAACGAATAATAAAATTTCGTCGTTTTTATGCTGTTTTACGCGTTAAAACACAGATAAAGCTCAAACCGTGCTGTTTTTTTAGCAAAATAAGCATTTCAAGCATTTTTAAGATCGTTGAAATCGTTCAAAATAGACGCAATATTAATAAAAACGATAATAAAAAATTCGTCGTTTTTATGCTGTTTTAGGCGGCAAACGCAGATTAAAGCTCAAAACGTGCTGTTTTGCTAAAATAAGCATTTTCAAGCATTTTAGATCGTTGAAATCGTTCCAAACAGAAGCAATGTGTAATAAAACGGGCAACAAAATTTCGTCGTTTTACATGCTGTTTACGCGTTAAAACGCAGATTAAAAAGCTCCAAAACGTGCTGTTTTGCTAAAATAAGCATTTTTCAGCGTTTTGGTCGTTGAAATCGTTTAAATAGAAGCAATATTAATAAAACAGTAGCCGCGTTCGTCATTTTATGCTGTTTTACGCGTTAAAACGCAGATTAAAGCTCAAAACGTGCTGTTTTTGCTAAAATAAGCATTTTCGGCATTTTCGATCGTTGAAATCGTTCAAATAAAACGTAACAATAAAGCGATAATAAAAAATTCGTACGTTTTGCTGTTTGCGTTAAAACGCGTTAAAAGCTCAAAACGTGCAACGCAGCCAGCATTTTCAAGCATTTTTAGATCGTTGAAATCGTTCAAATAGAAACAATATTAATAAAACGAATGTAAAAATTTCTAAATCGTTTTGTTTTACGCGTTAAAACGCTGATTTAAACTCAAACTGTTTTTTGCACAAAATAAAGCATTTTCAAGCATTTTTAGATCGTTGAAATCATTCAAATAGACGCAATATTCGTAAAAACCGATAATAAAATTCGTCACGTTTTTTTATGCTGTTTTAAAACGTTAAAGCAGATTAAAGCTCAAAACATTATTGTTTTAAAATAAGCATTTTTCAAGCATTTTAGATCGTTGAAATCATTTCGGCAAGCAATATTAATAAAAACGGAATAATAAAAGAAATTTCGTCGTTTTTATGCTGTTTTTTGCGGTGGCAGATTAAAACTCAAAACGTGCTGTTTGCTAAATGAGCATTTTTCCAAGCATTTTAGATCGTTGAAATCCGTTTTAAATAGAAGCAATATTAAGCGAAGCAGATAATGCCAAATTCGTCATTTTATGCTGTTTTACGCGTTAAAACGCAGATTAAAACTCAAAACGTGCTGTTTTGCTTTAAAATAAGCATTTTCAAGCATTTTCGATCGTTGAAATCGTTCAAATAAACAATATTAATAAAAACGAATAGGCAAAAAATTCGTAGTGTTTATTCTGTTTACGCGTTAAAACGCAGATTAAAGCTCAAAACGTGCTGTTTTGCTAAAATAAGCACTTTCAAGCATTTTTAGATCGTTGGGAAATCGTTCAGTAGACTTACCAATAAATAAAAACAGATAATAAAAATTTCGTGTTTTATGCTGTTTTACGTTAAACGCAGATTAAAACTCAAAGGCATTACTATTTTGCTGAAAATGGCATTTTTCAAGCATTTTAGATCGTTGAAATCACGTTCAAATAGACGCAATATTAATAAAAACGAATAACAAAAAGAATTTCGTCGTTTTATGCTGTTTTACGTTAAACGCAGATTAAAACTCAAAACGTGCTGTTTGCTAAAATAAGCATTTTCAAGCATTTTAGATCGTTGAAATCGTTCAAAATAGAAGCAATATTAATAAAAACGAATAATAAAAAATTGTCGTTTTTTATGCTGTTTTACGCGTTAAACGCAGATTAAAACTCCAAAACGTGCTGTTTTAGCACAAAATAAGCATTTTCAATTTTAGATCGTTGACATCGTTCAAATAGACGCAATATTAATAAAAACTGAATAATAAAAATTTCGTCGTTTTATGCTGTTTTACGCGTTAAAACGCTGAATTCGAAAACTCAAAACGTGCTGTTTTGCTAAAATATAACATTTTCAAGCATTTTAGATCGTTAAAATCGTTCAAATAGAAGCAATATTAATAAAAACGAGTCGCCAAAATTTCGTCGTTTTATGCTGTTTTACTGCGTTAAAAAACACAGATTAATGCTCAAAACGTGCTGTTTTGCTAAAATAAGCATTTTTCAAGCATTTTAGATACGTTCGTCATTTTAAATAAGAAGCAATATTAATAAAAACGAATAATAAAGTTGTGTTTGTTCTGTTTTTGCGCGTTAAAACGCAGATTAAAACTCAAAACGTGCTGTTTTGCTAAAATAAAACAGCATTTTTAGATCGTTGAAATCGTTCAAACGGTATAAATATTAAGCAAAAACAGATAGCAAAAATTTCGTCGTTTTTATGCTGTTTTACGCGTCAAACGCAGATAAAGCTCAAAACGTGCTGTTTTGCTAAAATATGCATTTTCAAGCATTTTAGATGGTTGAAATCGTTAAATTGAAGCAATATCAATAAAACGAATAACGAAATTCATCGTTTTTTATGCTGTTTTACGCGTTAAAACTGCCAGATTAAAACTCAAAACGTGCTTTTTGCTAAAATAAGCATTTTCAAGCATTTTAGATCAGTGAAATCGTTTATCGTGCAATAAAATAAAGCGGCGAATAATAAAAATTTCGTCGTTTTTATGCTGTTTTACGCGTTAAAACGCGTTCAGCTCAAAACGTGCTGTTTTAACAAAATAAGCATTTTCAAGCATTTTAGATCGTTGAAATCGTTCAAATAGAAGCAATATTAATAAAAACGAATAATAAAAATTCGTCACGTTTTATGCTGTTTTACGCGTTAAAACGCAGATTAAAAGCTCAAAACGGCGCTGCGCCAAATAACGCCAAGCATTTTAGATCGTTGAAATGTTCGATAGACGCAATGTCAATAAAAACGAATAATAAAAATTCGTCGTTTTTATGCTGTTTACGCGTTAAAACGCAGATTAAGCTCAAAACGTGCTGTTTTTGCTGAAATAAGCATTTTTCAAGCATTTTAGATCCGTTGAAATCGTTTAAATAGAAGCATTATTAATAAAAACGAATAATAAAAAAATCGTCATTTTAGGCTGTTTTACGCGTTAAAACGCAGGTGCTCAAAACGTGCTGTTTTGCTAAATAAGCATTTTCAAAGCATTTTTAGATCGTTGAAATGTTTAATAGACGCAATATTAATAAAAACGAAGATAATAAAATTTCGTCGTTTTAGGCTGTTTACGCGTTAAAACGCAGAATAAAGCTAAAACGTGCTGTTTGCTTCCGTCAGCACAGCATTTTAGATCGTTGAAATCGTTCAAATTGAAGCAATATTAATAAAAAACGAATAATAAAAATTTGTGTTTTTATGCTGTTTTACGCGTTAAAACGCAGATTAAAGCTCAAAACGTGCTGTTTTGCTAAAATAAGCATTTTCAAGCATTTTGAATCGTTGAAATCGTTCAAATAGACGCAATATTAATAAAACGAATAAAAATTCGTCGTTTTTATGCTGTTTTACGCGTTAAAACGCAGATTAAGCAAACGTGCTGTTTTGCTAAAATAAAGCATTTTCAAGCATTTTGGGTGTTGAAATCGTTCCGTCGGCAATATTAATAAAAACGAATAATAAAAAATTCGTCGTTTTTATGCTGTTTACGCGTTAAACGCAGATTAAAGCTCAAAACTTAACATTTTTGCTAAAATGGCATTTGCCAGCGGCAGATCGTTGCGGTGTTCAAATAGAAGCAATAGTAATAAAAACGAATAATAAAAATTCGTCGTTTTTATACTGTTTTGCGCGTTAAAACGCGTTAAACTAAAACATGCTGTTTTGCTTTAATGAAATTTTCAAGCATTTTTAGATCGTTGAAATCGTTCAAATACGGCAGTATTAATAAAAACGAAAGATAATAAAAATTTGCGTCGTTTTGCTCTTTGTTTTACGCGTTAAAACGCAGATTAAACTCAAAACGTGCTGTTTTGCTAAAATAAGCATTTTCAAGCATTTTAGATCGTTGAAATCCCTTCAAATAGAAACAATATTAATAAAAACGAAAAAATAAAAAAATTTGTCGTTTTTATGCTGTTTCCCCCGTTAAAACGCAGATTAAAGCTCAAAACGTGCTGTTTTTTCTAAAATAAAAACATTTTCAAGCATTTTAGATCGTTTTAAATCGTACAAATAGACGCCCAAAAAAAATAAAAACGAATAATAAAAATTTCGTCCCTTTTATACTGTTTTCCGTTAAAACGCAGAATAAAAAATCAAAACGTGCTGTTTTGCTAAAATAAAACATTTTTTAAGCATTTTTATAGTTGAAATCGTTCAAATTGGGAAAAAAAAATTAATAAAAACGAATAATAAAAAAAATTTGTCGTTTTTTTGCGTTTTACGCGTTAAAAACGCAGATTAAAACTCAAAACGTGCTGTTTTTCTAAAATAAGCATTTTTTAAACATTTTTAATCGTTGAAATCGTTCAAATAGAAGCAAATTTAAAAAAAAACGGGAAAAATAAAATTGCTTTTTAAAGCTGTTTTTCGCGTTCAAACGCAGATTAAAGCTCAAAACGTGCTGTTTTGCTAAAATAAGCATTTTTTAAGCAAATTTTTGATTGTTGAAATCATTTCCCAAAAAGACGCTATTAATAAAAACGAATTAAAAAAATTCGTCGTTTTTTTGCTTTTTTACGCGTTAAAACGCAGATTTAAAAACTCAAACGGGTGTTTTGCTTAAAATAAGCATTTTCAAACATTTTAGATCGTTTAAAAATTTTTAAAAAAGAAAGAATAATAAAAAAACGAATAATAAAAAAATTTGTCGTTTTTATGCTGTTTTTTCGCGTTAAAAACGCAGATTAAAAAACTCAAAAAAGTGCTGTTTTGCCAAAAAAAAGCATTTTTTAAAATTTTAGATCGTTGAAATCGTTCCCAAAAAGAGGCAATAAAAAAAAACGAATAATAAAAAAATTTCGTCGTTTTTTTTGCCCGTTTTTCGCGTTAAAACGCAGATTAAAACTCAAAAACGATGCTGTTTTGCTAAAATAAGCTTTTCAAGCATTTTAGATCGTTGGAAATCCCTTCAAATAGACGCAATATTAATAAAAAAAATAATAAAATTTCGTCGTTTTTTTTGCTGTTTTACGCGTTAAAACGCAGAATAAAACTCAAAACGTGCTGTTTTTTCTTTTAAAAAAAGCATTTTCAAACATTTTAGATCGTTTTAAATCGTTCAAATAAAACGCAATAAAAAAAAAAACGAAAATTAAAATTTCGTCGTTTTTATGCTGTTTTACGCGTTAAAACGGAGAATAAAAGCTCAAAACGCGTGCTGTTTTTGCTAAAATAAGCATTTTCAAGCATTTTTAGATCGTGGAAATCGTTCAAATAGAAGCAATAGTACTAAAAACTAATGTAAAAAGAAATTTCGTCCGTTTTTATGCTGTTTTACGCGTTAAAACGCAGTTAAAACTCAAAACGTGCTGTTTTGCTTAAAATAAGCATTTTTCAAGCATTTTAGATCGTTGAAATCGTTCAAATAAAGCAATATTAATAAAAACAGATAATAAAAATCGTCGTTTTTATTAACTTTGTTTTACGCGTTAAAACGCAGTTAAAACTCAAAACGTGCTGTTTTGCTAAAATAAGCAATTTCAAGCATTTTAGATCGTTGAAATCGTTTCCAAATAGAAGCAATATTAATAAAAACGAATAATAAAAAATTCGTCGTTTTATGCTGTTTTACGCGTTAAAACGCAGATTAAGCGCATCAAAACGTGCTGTTTTGCTAAAATAAGCATTTTCAAGCATTTTTAGATCGTTGAAATCGTACAAATAGACGCAATAAAATAAAAACGAATAATAAAAATTTCGTCGTTTTATGCTGTTTGCGCAACGTTAAACGCAGAATAAAACTCAAAACGTGCTGTTTTTGCTAAAATAAGCACATTTTCAAGCATTTTATATAGTTGAAATCGTTCAAATTGAAGCAATATTAATAAAAACGAATAATAAAAATTCGTCGTTTTTATGCTGTTTACGCGTTAAAACGCAGATTAAAGCTCAAAAACGTGCTGTTTTGCTAAAATAAGCATTTTCAAGCATTTTAGATCGTTGAAATCGTTCAAGCCAGAAGCAATATTAACTAAAAACGGAATAATAAAAAATTCGTCGTTTTATGCCTGTTTTACGCGTTCCAACGCAGATTAAAACTCAAAACATTGCTGTTTTGCTAAAATAAGCATTTTCAAGCATTTTAGATTGTTGAAAATCGTTCAAATAGACGCAATATTAATAAAAACGAATGAATAAAAAATTCGTCGTTTTTATGCTGTTTACGCGTTAAAACGCAGATTAAAGCTCAAAACATTATGTTTTGTACAAAATAAAAGCATTTTCAGAAAGCTTTTAGATCGTTGAAATCTTTCAAATAGAAGCAATAATAATAAAAAAACAGATAATAAAAAGTCGTCGTTTTTTATGCTTTGTTTTACGCGTTAAAACGCAGATTTAAAGCTCAAAACGTGCTGTTTTTGCTTTAAAATAAGCATTTTCAAGAATTTTAGATCGTTGAAATCGTTCCAAATAAACAATATTAATAAAAACGAATAATAAAAATTCGTCGTTTTTGTAACACCATTTTTACGCGTTAAAACGCAGATTAAAAGCGCTCAAAACGTGCTGTTTTTGCTAAAATAAGCATTTTCAAGCATTTTAGATCGTTGAAATCGTTCAAATAGACGCAATATTACTAAAAAACAGAATAATAAAATTTCGTCGTTTTATGCTGTTTTACGCGTTAAAACGCAGGGCAAACTCAAAACGTGCTGTTTTGCTAAAATAAGCATTTTCAAGCATTTTAGATCGTTGAAATCGTTCAAATAGACGCAATAAAAGTAAAAACGAATATTAAGTTCCGTCGTTTTTATGCTGTTTTACGCGCGTTAAAACGGAGAATAAAGCTCAAAACGTGCTGTTTTTGCTAAAATAAGCATTTTCAAGCATTTTTGAATCGTTGAAATCGTTCAAATAGAAACAATAGTACTAAAAACTAATAATAAAAATTTCGTCGTTTTTATGCTGTTTTACGCGTTAAAACGCCGTTAAAACGCTTTCAAAACGTGCTGTTTTGCTAAAATGTCGCCCATTTTCAAGAAGCATTTTTTAGATCGGTAGGAAATCGTTCAAATAGAAGCAATATTAATAAAAACGAATAATAAAAAATTCGTCGTTTTTATGCTGTTTACGCGTTAAAACGCAGATTAAAACTCAAAACGTGCTGTTTTGCTAAAATAAGCATTTTCAAGTAGTACCCCAGATCGTTGAAATCGTTCAAATAGACGCAATATTAATAAACGAATAATAAAAATTCGTCGTTTTATGCTGTTTTACGCGTTAAAACGCAGATTAAAACTCAAAACGTGCTGTTTTGCTAAAATAAGCGATTTTCAAACGCATTTTAGATCACGTTGAAATCGTTCACATAGAAACAATAAAACGAATAATAAAAATTCACGTCGTTTTTATGCTGTTTTGCGTTAAAACGCAGATTAAAGCTCAAAACGTGCTGTTTTGCTAAAATAAGCATTCAAGCATTTTAGATCGTTGAAATCGTTTTAAATAGAAGCAATATTAATAAAAAACGAATAATAAAATTCGTCATTTTATGCTGTTTACGCGTTAAAACGCAGATTAAAGCTCAAAACGTGCTGTTTTGCTAAAATAAACATTTTCAAGCATTTTCGATCGTTGAAATCGTTCAAATAGAAGCAATGATAATAAAAACGAATAATAATAAAAAATTCGTCGTTTTATGCTGTTTTACGCGTTAAACGCAGATTAAAACAAAACGTGCTGTTTTTGCTAAAATAAGCATTTTTCAAGCATTTTTAGATCACGATTTGGGGAAATCCCCGTTTCCAAATAGACGCAATGTACTAAAACAGATAATAAAAATTTTCGTCACGTTTTATGCTGTTTTACGCCGTTAAAACGCAAGATAAAACTCAAAACGTGCTGTTTTGCACGCTAAAATAAGCATTTTCAAGCATTTTTAGATCGTTGAAATCACGTTCAAATAGACGCAATAAAATAAAAACGAATATTAAAAATTTCGTCGTTTTATGCTGTTGTTTACGCGTTAAAACGGAGAATAAAGCTCAAAACGTGCTGTTTTTCTAAAAAAAGCATTTTTAAATTTTTGATCGTTGAAATCGTTAAATAGAGCAATATTAATAAAACGAATAATAAAAAAAATTTGTCTTTTTAGCTGTTTACGCGTTAAAAAGCAGATTAAAACTCAAAACCGGTTTAAACATTTTCAAACATTTTGATCCCTTGAAATCCCCTTCCTGAAACAAATTTAAAAAAAACGAATAATAAAAAATTTGTCGTTTTTAGCTGTTTTACGCGTTAAACGCAGATTAAAACCAAAACGTTGTTTTTCTAAAATCTTTTTTAACATTTTAGATGTTGAAATCGAAATAAAACCAAAAAATAAAACGAAAAATAAAAATTCGTCTTTTTATGCTGTTTTACGCGTTAAAACGGGATTAAAGCTCAAAACTTCTTTTTGCTAAAAAAAAGCATTTTCAAGCATTTTGATCGTTGAAATCTTCAAATGAAGCAAAAAAAAAAAACAATAATAAAAATTCGTCGTTTTATGCTGTTTTTCCCTTAAACGCAGATTAAACAAAAAGTTTTTGCAAAATAAGCATTTTCAACATTTTAGATTTTTAAATCGTTTTAAATAGACCCAATATTAATAAAAAAGAATAATAAAAATTCGTCGTTTTTAAACTTTTTCGCGTTAAAAAGCAGATTAAAGCTCAAAAAGTGCTGTTTTTCTAAAAAAAGCATTTTCAACATTTTTGATCGTTGAAATCTTTTTAAAGAAGCAATAAAATAAAAACGAAAAATAAAAAAATTCGTCGTTTTTTTTGCTTTTACGCGTTAAAACGAGATTAAAAACTCAAAACGGCGGCAAAATAAGCATTTTCAAGCATTTTAGATCGTTGAAATCGTTCAAATAGACAATTTAAAAAAATAATAAAAATTTTGTCATGCTGTTTTGCGTTAAAAACGCGTAAACTCAAAACGTGCTGTTTTGCTAAAAAAAGGGGATTTTTTAAACATTTTGATCGTTGAAATCGTTAAATAGAGCAATAAAAAAAAAACAATATTTAAAATTTTGTCGTTTTTTTTTTTTACCCTTAAAAAGGAGAAAAAAGCTCAAAAAGTGCTTTTTCAAAAAACATTTTCAACATTTTAGATCGTTAAATCGTTCAAATAGAAAAGGCAAAAAAAAAATAAAAAAATTTTTTTTTTTTAAAAAAATTTCCCTCGTTTTTTATTTAACATTTTAGCGTTAAACGCAAAAAAAGAAAAAAAAAAAAAAAAAACTTTTCCAAAACCAAAAACCCGGGTTTTTAATTTTTTTTAAAAAGCGTATTAAAAGGGAAAAAAAACGTCGTTTTATGTTTTTGCTTAAAACCGTAAAGCCAAAAACTGTTTTGTTTAAAAAAAATTTTGCTTTTAGTGTTTCTTTAAAAACGCAAAAAATAAAAAATTTAAAAATTTCGCTTTTTTGTTTTTACCCTTAAAACGGGAAAAAAATAAAAAGTGTTTTGCTAAAAAAAAATTTTAAAAAACTTGTGTTCAAAAAAAAAAAAAAAAATTAAAAAAACTTTTTAGCGTTTTTTTAAAACGAATTAATAAAACGTGTTTTTGTAAAAAAAATTTTTAAAAATAGTCCGGGTTTTGAAAAAA
>NW_027047722.1:0-13181 GCF_025399875.1 Dalotia coriaria
TTATTAAATATTCAGCTTCTATTTGAACAGTTCAACGATCTAAAATGCTTGAAAATGCTTATTTTATAAAACGGCGTTTTGGGCTTTTAATCTGCGTTTAACGTAAAACAACATAAAACGACGATTTTTGTTAAAATTTAGTTTTTATTAATATTGCGATACTGTTTAAACGTTTCAACGATCGATGGCAGAAAATGCTTATTTTAGCAAAACAGCACGTTTGAGCTTTAATCGCGTTTTAACGCGTAAAACAGCATAAAACGACGAATTTTTATTATTCGTTTATTATTAATATTGCTTCTATTTGGAACGGTTTCAACGATCTAAAATGCTTGAAAATGCTTATTTTAACAAAACAGCATGTTTTTGGGCGCAATCTACGTTTAACGTAAAACAGCATAAAAGCGACGAATTTTTATTATTCGTTTTTTATTAATATTTGCATTTCATTTGAACGATTTCAGCGATCTAAAATGGCAGAAATGCTTATTTTAGCAAAACAGCGTTTGAGCTTTTAATCTGCGTTTTAACGCGTAAAAGAGCAGCATAAAAACGACGAAATTTTTATTATTCGTTTTTATTAATATTGCGTCTATTTGAACAGTTTCAGCGTTCTAAAATGCTTGAAAATGCTTATTTTAGCAAAACAGCACGTTTGAGCTTTAATCTGCGTTTAACGCGTAAAAAGCAGCATAAAACGACGAATTTTTTATTATTTCCGTTTTTTATTAATATTTCTTCTATTTGAACGATTTCAACGATCTAAATGCTTGAAAATACTTATTTGTAAAGAGCAGCACGTTTAGAGCTTTGTTCTGTTTCTTTGTAAAACCATACGACGAAATTTTTATTGTCGTTTTTATTTTTTTATGGCGTGTTGAACGATTTCAGCGATCTAAAAAGAGTAGCGAAATGCTTATTTTAGCAAAACAGCACGTTTTGAGCTTTAATCTGCGTTTTTTAACGCGTAAAACGGCATAAAACGACAGATTTTTATTATTCGTTTTTATTAATATTGTCTATTTGAACGATTTCAACGATCTAAAATGCTTGAAAATGCTTATTTTAGCAAAACGCGTTTTGGCTTTTATTCGGCGTTTTAACGCGTAAAACTGCATAAAAACGACGAATTTTTTATTATTCGTTTTTTTATTAATATTTAGCTATTTGGGCGGTGCACAACGATCTGAAATGCTTTGAAAATGCTTATTTTGGCAAAACAGCGCGTTTGCAGGCTTTTATTCTGCGTTTTTAACGCGTAAAACAGCATAAAACGACGAAATTTTTATTATTCGTTTTATTAATATAGCGTCTATTTGAGCGATTTCAACGATCTAAAATGCTTGAAAATGCTATTTTGCAGCAAAACAGCACGTTTTGAGCTTTAAAATGCGTTTTAATAACGTAAAGAGCACCGTGACCGAATTTTTATTATTCGTTTTTATTAATATTGCTTCTATTTAAGCGATTTCAACGATCTAAAATGGCAGAAAATGCTTATTTTTAGCAAAACAGCGTTTTGAGCACAATCTGCGTTTTAACGCGTAGAGCAGCATAAAAACGACGAATTTTTATTATTCGTTTTTTATTAATGGTGCGTCTATTTGAGATGATTTCAACGATCTAAAATGGCGAAAATGCTTATTTTAGCAAAACAGCACGTTTTGAGCGTTATTCTGCGTTTAACGCGTGAAGCAACATAGAAACGGCAAGGGAATTTTTATTATTCGTTTTTAATATTGGCTATTTGAACGGTTTAGCGATCTAAAATGGCGAAAATACTTATTTTAGCAAAACAGCGGAGTTTTGAGCTTTAATCTGCGTTTTAACGGCGTAAAACGGCATAAAACGACGAATTTTTTTATTATTCGTTTTTTGCAGTAATGTGCTTCAATTTGAACGATTTCAACGATTTAAAATGCTTGAAAATGCTTATTTTAGCAAAACAGCACGATTTGAGCTTTAATCTGCGTTTTAACGCGTAAAACAGCATAAAACGGCAAATTTTTATTATTCATTTTTATTAATATTGCGTCTATTTGAACGATTTCAACGATCTAAAATGCTTGAAAATGCTTATTTTAGCGCTTAAAACGGCACGTTTTGAGAGCTTTTATTCTGCGTTTTAACGCGTAAAACAGCATAAAAACGACGAAATTTTATTATTCGTTTTATTTTTATTGCGTCTATTTGAACGATTTCAACGATCTAAAAGCGAAATGCTTTGTTTAGCAAAACAACACGTTTGAGCTTTTAATCTGCGTTTTAACGCGTAAACAGCATAAAACGGCGAATTTTTATTATTCGTTTTTATTAATATTTAGCTTCTATTTGAACGATTTCAACGATTTAAAATGCTTGAAAATGCTTATTTTAGCAAAACAGCACGATTTGAGCTTTAATCTGCGTTTTAACGCGTAAAACAGCGCAAAACGACGAAATTTTATTATTCGTTTTATTAATATTGCGTCTATTTGAACGATTTCAACGATCTAAATGCTTGAAAATGCTTATTTTTAGCAAAACAGCACGTTTTAATTTTATTCTGCGTTTTAACGCGTAAAACAGCATAAAAGCGACGGAAATTTTTATTATTCGTTTTTTATTAATATTGCTTCTATTTAAACGATTTCAACGATCACAAAAAATGCTTGAAAATGCTTATTTTAGCAAAACAGCACGTTTGAGCTTTGATCTGCGTTTTAACGCGTAAACAGCATAAAACGACAATTTTTATTATTCGTTTTTTATTAATATTGCGTATTTGAATGATTTCAACGATCTAAAATGCTTGAAAATGCTTATTTTAGCAAAACAGCGTTTTGAGCTTTAATCTGCGTTTAGCGTAAAACGGCATAAAACGACGAAATTTTTATTATTCGTTTTTTTTTTTAATATTGCTTCCTGTTGAACGATTTCAACGATCTAAAATGGCGAAAATGCTTGGTACAGCAAAACAGCAGGGTTTTGAGCTTTTAATCTGCGTTTTAACGCGTAAAACAGCATAAAAACGACGAATTTTTTATTATTCGTTTTATTAATATTGCTTCAATTTGAACGATTTCAACGATTTAAAATGCTTGAAAATGCTTATTTTTAGCAAAACAGCACGGTTGAGCTTAATCACCGTTTAGCGCATAAAACGGCTTTATAAAACGACGGAAATTTTTTGTATTCGTTTTTTAATTAATATTGCGTCTATTTGAACGATTTCAACGATCTAAAATGCTTGAAAATGCTTATTTTAGCAGCAAAACAGCACGTTTTGAGGCTTTATTCTGCGTTTAACGCGTAAAACAGCATAAAAACGACGGGGAATTTTATTATTCGTTTTATTTTATTGCGTCTGTTGAACAGTTTCAACGATCTAAAGCGAAAATGCTTATTTTAGCAAAACAACACGTTTGCAGGCTTTAATCTGCGTTTTAATTCGTTTTTATTAATATTGCTTCTATTTGAACGATTCCAACGATCTAAAATGCTTGAAAATGTATTTCCCAGCAAAACAGCACGTTTGAGCTTTAATCTGCGTTTTAACGCGTAAAACAGCATAAAACGACGAAATTTTATTATTTGTTTTTATTAATATTGCGTCTATTTGAACGATTTCAACGATCTAAAATGGCAGAAAATGCTTGTTTAGCAAAACAGCACGTTTGAGCTTTTAATCTGCGTTTTAACGCGTAAAACAACATAAAACGGCGAATTTTTATTATTCGTTTTTTATTAATATTGCTTCTATTTGAACGATTTCAACGATCTAAAATGTTTGAAAATGTATTTTAGCAAAACAGCACGTTTTGAGCTTTATTCTGCGTTTAACGCGTAAACAACATAAAACGGCAATTTTTATTGTCGTTTTTATTTTTATTGCGTCTATTTGAACAGTTTCAACGATCTAAAATGCTTGAAAATGCTTATTTTAGCAAAACAGCACGTTTGAGCTTTTAATCTGCGTTTTAACGCGTAAAACAACATAAAACGACAGGCCACACATTCGTTTTTATTAATGTTGCTTCTATTTGAACGATTTCAACGATCACAAAATGCTTGAAAGTATTTATTTTTAGCAAAACCAGCACGTTTTGAGCTTCAATCTGCGTTTTTAACGCGTAAAACAGCATAAAAATGACGAAGATTTTTATTATTCGTTTTTTATTAATATTGCTTCTATTTAAACGATTTCAACGATCTAAAATGCTTGAAAATGCTTATTTTAGCAAAACAGCACGTTTGAGCTTTAATCTGCGTTTTAACTTGCGTAAAACAGCATAAAACGACGAAATTTTTATTATTCGTTTTTATCATGTGCGTATTTGAACGATTTCAACGATCTAAAATGCTTGAAAATGCTTATTTTAGCAAAACAGCACGTTTGAGCTTTAATCTGCGTTTTAACGCGTGACGCTTTATAAAAGCAGCTGGCGTTACACCTTCGTTTTTATTAATATTGCTTCCTGTTGAACGGTTTCAGCGATCACAAATGTTTGAAAATGCTTATTTTAGCAAAACAGCACGTTTGGGCTGATTAACGTTTAACGCGTAAAACCAGCCTCCCGAAACGTTTTGTATTCGTTTTTATTTTGTACGTCTGTTGAACGAATTTCAAGCGATCTAAAATGCTTGAAATGCTTTATTTTATAAAACAACTACGTTTGAGCTTTAATCTGCGTTTATAACGCGTAAAACAACATAAAACGGCAAGATTTTTTATTATGCGTTTTTATTAATCTTAGCTTCAAACTGAGACGGTTTAACGTCCACAAAATGGCAGAAAATACTTGTTTTGGCAGCAACGTTTGAGCTTCAATCTGCGTTTTAACGCGTAAAACAGCATAAAACCGACGAATTTTTTATTATTCGTTTTTTTAATGTGCTTCTATTTAAACAGTTTAACGATCTAAAATGCGAAAATGCTTATTTTATACAAAACAGCGCAGTTTGGGCTTTAATCTGCGCGTTTAACGCGTAAAACAGCATAAAGGCGACGAAATTTTTATTATTCGTTTTTATTAATATTGCGTCTATTTGAACGATTTCAACGATCTAAAATGCTTGTCACTTTATTTTAGCAAACAGCGCGTTTGAGCTTTTAATCTGCGTTTAACGGGTAAAACAGCATAAAAACGACGAATTTTTATTATTCGATTTTATTAATATTTAGCTTCTATTTGAACGATTTCCAGCGATCTAAAATGCTTGAAAATGCTTATTTTAGCAAAACAGCGCGTTTTGAGCTTTAATCTGCGTTTAACGGGTAAAACAGCATAAGGAAACGACAGATATTTTATTATTCGCTTTTATTAATGACGCGTCTATTTGAACGTTTCAACGATCACAAAATGCTTGAAAATGCTTGTACAGCAAAACAGCGCGTTTTGAGCTTTAATCTGCGTTTTAGCGCGTAAAACAGCATAAAACGACGAATTTTGTTATACGTTTTTATTAATATTGCTTCTATTTGAATGATTTCAGCGATCACAAAATGCTTGAAAATGCTTATTTTAGCAAAACAGCACGTTTGAGCTTTGTCTGCGTTTAACGCATAAAACGCTTTAAAAACGACGAAATTTTTTCTTATTCGTTTTTATTAATATTGCGCGTCTGTTGAACGGTTTCAACGATCTAAAATGTGAAAATGCTTATTTTAGCAAAACAACGCGTTTTGAAGGCTTTTATTCTGCGTTTTAGCGTAAAACAGCATAAAACGACGAAAGTTTATTATTCGTTTTATTTTAATTGCGTCTGGCCAGACGATTTTCCAGCGATCTAAAATGCTTGAAAATGCTTATTTTAGCAAAACAGCACGATTTGAGCTTTAATCGCGTTTAACGCCAACGGCATAAAAACGTGGTACTATGTTGTTTTGTCTTCTATTTGAACGATTTCAACGATCTAAAATGCTTGAAAATGCTTATTTTAGCAGCAAAACAGCACGTTTTGAGCTTTAATCTGCGTTTTAACGCGTAAAACAGCATAAAACGACGAAATTTTATTATTATTCGTTTTTTTATTAATATTGCGTCTATTTAGTCGATTTCCAGCGATCTAAAATGCTTGAAAAATGCTTATTTTAGCAAAACGGCACGTTTTGAGCTTTTAAACTGCGTTTTAACGCGTAAAAACAGCATAAAACGACAATTTTTATTAATATTGCTTCTGTTGAACGATTCAACGATCTAAAATGCTTGAAAGAAATGCTTATTTTGGCAAAACAGCGTTTTGAGCTTTGTGCGTTTATAACGCGTAAAACAGCATAAAAACGACAAAATTTATTATTCGTTTTTAGTAATATTGCGCGTCTATTTGGAGACGATTTCAGCGATCTAAAATGCTTGAAATGCCCGGTGCGGCAAAACGGCGTTCTGAGGCGCAATCGTTTTTGGCAGCGTAAAGGCGGCATAAAACGACAAATTTTTGTTATTCGTTTTATCAATATTGCTTCTATTTGAACGATTTCAACGATTTAAAATGCTTGAAAATGCTTATTTTAGCAAAACAGCAGCGTTTGGAAGCAATCTGCGTTTTAACGCGTAAATAGCATAAAACGACGAATTTTTTGTTATTCGTTTTTTGACTAATATTTAACGTCCTGTTGAACGATTTCAGCGATCACAAAATGAAGTTGAAAATGCTTATTTTAGCAAACAGCACGTTTTGAGCTTTTAAATGGCGTTTTAACGCGTAAAACAGCATAAAACGACGAAATTTTTATTCGTTTTATTAATATTTTGATCTATTTGAACGATTTTCAGCGATCTAAAAATGCTTGAAAATGCTTATTTTAATAAAACAGCACGTTTTGAGCTTTTAATCTGCGTTTTTAACGCGTAAACAGCATAAAACGACGAATTTTTTATTATTCGTTTTTCATTAATATTGCTTCTATTTGAACGATTTCAACGATTTAAAATGCTTGAAAATGCTTATTTTTAGCAAAACAGCACGATTTGAGCTTTAATCAGCGTTTAACGCGTAAAAACAGCATAAAACGACGAAATTTTTATTGTGCGTTTTTTATTAATATTTGCGTCTATTTGAACGATTTTCAACGATCTAAAATGGCGAAAATACTTGTACAGCAAAACAGCACGTTTTGCAGACTTTTAATCTGCCGTTTTTTAACGTAAAACAGCATAAAACGACGAATTTTTTATTATTCGTTTTTTATTAATATTGCGTCTATTTTGAATGATTTCAACGATCTAAAATGCTTGAAAATGCTTTATTTTAGCAAAGCAGCACGTTTTGAGCTTTAATCTGCGTTTTAACGCGTAAAACAGCATAAAAACGACGAAATTTTATTATTCGTTTTTTTTAATATTGCTTCTATTTGAACGATTTTCAACGATCACAAAATGCTTGAAAATGCTTATTTTAACGAAACAGCAGGTTTTGAGCTTTAATCTGCGTTTTAACGCGTAAAACGGCATAAACGACGAATTTTTTATTATTCGTTTTTATTAATATTGCGCTTTAATTTGAACGATTTCAACGATTTAAAATGCTTGAAAATGCTTATTTTAGCAAAACAGCACGATTTGAGCTTTTAATCTGCGTTTTCGCGTAAACGGCATAAAACGACGAAAATTTTATTATTCGTTTTAATTAATATTGCGTCTGTTGAACGTTCAACGATCTAAAATGGCGAAAATGCTTATTTTAGCAGGCGGCACGTTTTGAGCTTTATTCGCCGCGTTTTAACGCGTAAAACAGCATAAAACGACAGGGGTACATTATTCGTTTTTTATTTTATTGCGTCTGTTGAACGATTTAACGATCTAAAGCGAAAATGCTTATTTTAGCAAAACAGCACGTTTTGAGCGCAATCTGCGTTTTTAACGCGTAAAACAGCATAAAACGACGAAAAGATTTTTTATTATTCGTTTTCATTAATATTTAGCCTATATTTGAACGATTTCAACGATTTAAAATGCTTTGAAAATTAACTTCTTTTAGCCAAAACAACTGGTTGAGCTTTAATCTGCGTTTAGCGTAAAACAGCTTGTAAAACGACAAAATTTTTATTATTCGTTTTTATTAATGTGCGTCTATTTGAACGATTTCCAACGATCTAAAATGCTTGAAAATGCTTATTTTAGCAAACAACACGTTTTGAGCTTAATTCTGCGTTTTTAACGCGTAAAACAGCATAAAAACGACGAAATTTTTATTATTCGTTTTTATTTTATTGCGTGTTGAACGTTTCAACGTCTAAATGCTTGAAAATGCTGGCAAGCAGCACGTTTTGGCGAACAATCGTTTTGGCCTACAGCACCAAGCGGCAAATTGCCTTGTTCGTTTTTATTAATGTAGCTTCTATTTGAACGATTTCAACGATCTAAAATGGCAGAAAATGCTTATTTTAGCAAACAGCACGTTTGAGCTTTAATCTGCGTTTAACGCGTAAAACAACATAAAACGACGAAATTTTATTATTTGTTTTTTATTAATATTGCGTCTATTTGAACGATTTCAACGATCTAAATGCTGAAAATGTATTTTAGCAAAACAGCACGTTTGAGCTTTAATCTGCGTTTTAACGCGTAAAACAGCTTATAAAACGACGAATTTTTACATTATTCGTTTTCTTCATGTATTCTATTTGAGGCGTTCAACGAGTAAAATGCTTGAAAATGCGCATTTGGCAAACGGCGCATTTTGACTGTCGCGGTTTTGGCGTGACAGCATAAAATGACGAATTTTTTATTATTCGTTTTTATTAATATTGCTCTATTTGAACGATTTCAACGATCTAAAATGCTTGAAAATGCTTATTTTAGCAAAACAGCACGTTTTGAGCTTTAATCTGCGTTTTAACGCGTAAAACAGCATAAAAACGACGAAATTTTTTTTTATTCGTTTTTATTTTTTTGGCGTCTATTTGAACGATTTCAACGATCTAAAATGCTTGAAAATGCTTATTTTGAAAACAGCACGTTTTCAGTTTTTTAAACTGCGTTTAACGCGTAAACAGCATAAAAGCGACGAATTTTTTTTTTATTCTTTTTTTTAATATTGTTTATTTGAACGATTTCAACGATCTAAAATGCTTGAAAATGCTTATTTTAACGAAACAGAGTTTTGAGCTTTAATCTGCGTTTAACTGAAACAGCATAAAAACGACGAATTTTTATTATCGTTTTATTAATAGTTCTATTTGAACGATTTCAACGACCCGGGTTGAAAATGTTATTTTTGCAAAAAGCAGTTTTTAGTTTTTAAACTGGTTTTAACGCGTAAAAACAGCATAAAAAAAGACGAATTTTTTTTTATTGTTTTTTTTAAAATTGCGCTATTTGAACGATTTCAACGATCAAAATGCTTGAAAATGTTTTTTTTGCAAAAAAAGCACGTTTTGAGCTTTTAAACTGCGTTTTAACGCGTAAAAAAGCATAAAACGACGAATTTTTTTTTATTCGTTTTTTTTAAAATTTTTCTATTTGAACGATTTCAACGATCTAAAATGCTTGAAAAAGCTTATTTTAGCAAAACAGCACGTTTTGAGCTTTATTCTGCGTTTTAACGCGTAAAACAGCATAAAACGACGAAATTTTTATTTTCGTTTTATTAATATTGCGTCTATTTGAGCGATTTCAACGATCTAAAATGCTTGAAAAGCTTATTTTGGGGGACAGCACGTTTTGAGTTTTTTAAACTGCGTTTTAACGCGTAAAAGAGCATAAAAAAGACGAATTTTTATTTTTCGTTTTTTTTAAAATTTCTTCTATTTAAACGATTTCCCCAAAGATCTAAAAAAGCTTGAAAAGCAAGCAAAACAGCACGTTTTATTTTTTAAACTGCGTTTTAACGCGTAAAAAATCATAAAAAAGACGAATTTTTTATTATTCGTTTTTATTAATATTGCTTTATTTGAACGACCGATCTAAAATGCTTGAAAATGCTTATTTTAGCAAAAAACAGCACGTTTTGAGCTTTAATCTGGCGTTTTAACGCGTAAAACAAAAGCATAAAAACGACGAATTTTTATTATTCGTTTTTATTAATATTGCGTCTATTTTGAACGTGATTTCAAATGATCTAAAATGCTTGGTGTTTATTTTAGCAAAACAGCACGTTTTGAGCTTTAATCTCGCGTTTAACGCGTAAAACAGCATGTAAAACGACGAATTTTTTATTATTCGTTTTATTAATATTACTTCTATTTGAACGTGATTTCAACGATTCAAAAATGTGCTTGAAATGCTTTTATTTTAGCAAAAACAGCACGTTTTGTTTCTATTCTGCGTTTTAACGCGTAAAACAGCATAAAAACGACGAAATTTTATTATTCGTTTTTATTAATATTGCGTCTATTTGGAGCGATTTCAACGATCTAAAATGCTTGAAAATGCTTATTTTAGCAAGACAGCATCGTTTTGAGCTTTTTAATCTGCGTTTTAACGCGTAAAAGAGCATAAAAATGACGAATTTTTTATTATTCGTTTTTATTAATATTGCTTCTATTTAAACGGATTTCAACGATCTGTCGCTTAAAAATGCTTATTTTAGCAAAACAGCACGTTTTGAGCTTTAATCTGCGTTTTAACGCGTAAAACATCATAAAAACGACGAATTTTTATTATTCGTTTTTTTATTAATATTATTGCGTCTATTTGAATGATTTCAACGATCTAAAAATGCTTCTTCTGAAAATGCTTTGTTTTAAAGCAAAAACAACAGCACGTTTTGAGTTTTGCACCCGCGTTTTACCGCGTAAAACAAAAGTGCTAAAACCTGACGAAATTTTATTATTCGTTTTTTAAATACGTTTCTATGTGAACGATTTCAAACGATTCAAAAATGCTTGAAAATGTTTTGCCTTAGCAAAACAGCACGTTTTGAGTTTCTTTAATCTGCGTTTTTAACGCGTGCAAAACAGCATAAAAACCTACTGTTCTTTTTGGTTTATTCGTTTTTATTAATATTGCGTCTATTTGAACGTGATTTCAACGATCTAAAAATGCTTGAAAATGCTTATTTTAGCAAAACAGCACGTTTGAGTTTTAATCTGCGTTTTAACGCGCGTAAAAACAGCATAAAAACGACGAAATTTTTATTATTCGTTTTTATTAATATTGCGTCTATTTAACACAACGATTTAAAAAGCTTGAAAATGCTTTTTTACAAAAAAGCACGTTTGAGCTTTTAACTGCTTTAACCGTAAAAAAGCATAAAAACGACGAAATTTTTATTATTGTTTTTTTTTAATATTTTTCTATTTGAACGATTTCAACGATCTAAAAGTTGAAAATGTTATTTTGAAAACAGAAAGTTTTGAGCTTTATTCTGCGTTTTTTCGCGAAAAAGAAAAAACGACGAAATTTTATTATTCTTTTTTTTTCGGTCTATTTGAACGATTTCAACGATCTAAAATGCTTTTAAAAAAGCTTTTTTTGCCAGCACGTTTTGAGTTTAATCTGCTTTTAACGCGTACGGCCCAAAAAACGACCAATTTTTTTTTATTCGTTTTTTTTTAATATTGCGTCTATTTGAACGATTTTAACGATCTAAAAAAGCTTTAAAATGCTTATTTTAGCAAAAAAGCACGTTTTTAGTTTAACTGCGTTTTAACGCGTCCCACGAAATTTTTTTAAATTTGTTTTTTTTAATATTGCGTCTATTTAACGATTTCAACGATCTAAAAAAGCGAAAATGCTTATTTTAGCAAAACAGCGTTTTTAGTTTTTTAAACTGCGTTTTAAAGCAAAACAGCATAAAAACGACGAAATTTTTTTTTTCGTTTTTTTTAATATTGCGTTTTTTAACGATTTCAACGATCTAAAAAAGCTTGAAAATGCTTATTTTGGGAAAAAAAGCACGTTTTGAGTTTTTTAAACTGCGTTTTAACGCGTAAAACAGCATAAAAAAGGCGAATTTTTTTTATTTTCGTTTTTTTAAATGTTCTATTTGAACGATTTCAACATCTAAAATGTTTGAAAAAGCTTATTTTAGCAAAAAGAGTTTTGAGCTTTATTCTGCGTTTTAACGCGTAAAACAGCATAAAAAAGACGAAATTTTTTTTATTCGTTTTTATTTTATGGCGTCTATTTGAACGATTTCAACGATCTAAAATGCTTAAAAAACTTATTTTGAAAACAGAGTTTCAGTTTAACGCGTTTTTAAAGCGTAAAAAGCATAAAAGCGACGAATTTTTATTATTCTTTTTTTTTATTGTTTTATTTGAACGATTTCAACATCTAAAATGCTTGAAAATGCTTTTTTTAAAGAAACAGCACGTTTTGAGCTTTAATCTGCGTTTAACTCGTAAAAAAGCATAAAAACACAATTTTTATTATTGTTTTTTTTAATATTGCTTCTATTTGAACGATTTCCCCAAAGATCCCGCTTGAAAATGCTTATTTTAGCAAAAAAGCACGTTTTGAGTTTAATCTGCGTTTTAACGCGTAAACAGCATAAAAACGACGAATTTTTTTTTATTCGTTTTTAAAATTGCGTCTATTTGAACGATTTCAACGATCTAAAATGCTTGAAATGCTTATTTTGCAAAACAGCACGTTTTGAGCTTTAATCTGCGTTTTAACGCGTAAAACAGCATAAAAAACGAATTTTTATTATTGTTTTTATTAATTTGCTTCTATTTGAACGATTTCAACATTAAAATGCTTGAAAAAGCTTATTTTAGCAAAAAAGCAGGGTTTATTCCGTTTTAACGCGTCAGCATAAAACGACGAAATTTTTATTTTCGTTTTTTTTTTAGGTCTATTTGAGCGTTTCAACGATCTAAAATGTTGAAAATGCTTATTTTGGGGAAGACAGCAGTTTTGAGTTTAATCTGCGTTTTTAACGCGTAAAAAAGCATAAAATGACGAATTTTTATTATTCGTTTTTTTAAAATTTCTTCTATTTAAACGATTTCAACGATCTAAAATGTTGAAAAAGCTTTTTTTAGCAAAACAGCACGTTTTTAGCTTTAATCTGCGTTTTAACGCGTAAACATCATAAAAACGACGAATTTTTTTTTATTCGTTTTTTTTAATATTGCGTCTATTTGAATGATTTCAACGATCTAAAAAGCTTGAAAATGTTATTTTAGCCGACGTTTTGAGTTTTTTAAACTGCGTTTACCGCGTAAAAAAGCATAAAACGACGAAATTTTATTATTTGTTTTTTTTACCGTGAACGATTTAACGATCTAAAAAAGCTTGAAAAATTTTTTT